>NW_026610408.1:0-287602 GCF_029499605.1 Hyla sarda
GGAAGGAAGGCTGGCAGCCAACCAGCCTCCCATACACTTTCTGGGTGGGTGGCAGTCAGCCACCCATACATACATACAGCACAGGCTAAACCCACATCATCACTTAAAAAAAGGACAGGCGACCATTGCACTCTGATGGAGCATTTAGCAATGCAATCCATAGCCTGGCTTTTGCCTGAACCCCCATCACTCCTCCTCTTGCATATAAGACAATATTTCAGATCTGCATATGAAAACAACACGCCTACCTTTGTTGCACATAGCTGCCTGCCTGTCTCTAGTTACCCCACTGGCTGTAGCTGCGTCCCTTCCGACATGGAATAACACCAACTGTAACGATAAACTGAAAATTAACAGTATAAACCTGCATCATTTTGGACTCTGGTATTTGCTGAATCCGGGTGACCTGACAATCGATGGTGGTGCCGCTGGTGATTCTGGCCTTCTTGGAATCTGTTGGGCCTATGTGTTAGCTCACACATCACTTGGGTATCCATGGTAACTACCACAACATGGTCATCTGCAGTTTACATCTAGCCCGTGGCATTGAATGGCATTTTAAAAGTGCTAAGGGTCCTGGTGCAATAATCCTCCCATGAGGATCAGCCTCAACGGCTTTGTAGATTGCACTCATGTCAGCAACTCCATATACATTTTTTTTTCTTCATGCTTCTTTCTTCATCCTTTTTTCTTTCTGTCATTCAGACTTTCATTCATTCGATCTCTCTCACTCACTTGCTTTAACTCATTTGTTCTCACTCACTCACTCACTCACTCACTCAATCACTCACTCACTCATTCACTCTCACTCACTCTCACTCTCTCACTCACTCGCTCACTAAGTCAGTCTCTCTCTCTCTCTCTCTTTTTCTTTTTATATATATTTTTTTCCGTCTTCTTCTTCTTCTTCTTCTTCTTCAGACCCTGTCATAGCACTAATGCCTTTCCAATACCACCAGCAGATGGAGACACTCCATTGCAACATTGGTTGTGAGCAGCAGTTTCTAAAAACAAATGCCTCATGGCGGATTTCCCATCCATCAATGGATGGTAAATTTTGTTTTTATCATTCACTGACCACAGAAACCAATGCATGGTCAAGCAACAGCAATGACACACCCTTGTGTATAGGCATGAGACCCTCATGTCATTTAACAGGATTCAGCACCACCCACAAGACAGCTACCTGTCATGTCATGTCAAACCTGCACAGGTGTGCTAGATTATTATTATTTAGTTTTATTTTATTTTTTTACACCAATCAGTGTGCAAACATGGTCATTAAAACGCTAAATGAATAGACGTTCATAAACCAGTCAGTGCAACTCATCATTTTGGTCTCCAATTCTCAAACTCAAATTCTCACCCACGGAGGATTAAATGAGAATCTTTCTTGTTTAACACTGGAATGGGGTGGTGCACTGTTCACTACCCGAAGATACTGCCACATCGGGTCAATGCATAGGGCGACAGAAGCAAGCTTCCAAATCAGCTCCCTTTCTCAAAAATCCATTTAATTTATGGTCCCCAGATAGGGAACGTATGTATCAGTATGTGCTCACAAGTCACCCAAGTGCAAGTATTCACACAAAAAAAAACGTGCCTCAGGATGCGATCTGTCGCAAGATCCTTTCTTTTTTTACACTTGATCTAAGCCAAAAGGCCTAGAGGGGATAACCGGGAAAGGGGTGGACCCAACCATGTCCCCTTCATGAGCACTCACATTACTCATAGGAATGGAAGGAAGGCTGGCAGCCAACCAGCCTCCCATACACTTTCTGGGTGGGTGGCAGTCAGCCACCCATACATACATACAGCACAGGCTAAACCCACATCATCACTTAAAAAAAGGACAGGCGACCATTGCACTCTGATGGAGCATTTAGCAATGCAATCCATAGCCTGGCTTTTGCCTGAACCCCCATCACTCCTCCTCTTGCATATAAGACAATATTTCAGATCTGCATATGAAAACAACACGCCTACCTTTGTTGCACATAGCTGCCTGCCTGTCTCTAGTTACCCCACTGGCTGTAGCTGCGTCCCTTCCGACATGGAATAACACCAACTGTAACGATAAACTGAAAATTAACAGTATAAACCTGCATCATTTTGGACTCTGGTATTTGCTGAATCCGGGTGACCTGACAATCGATGGTGGTGCCGCTGGTGATTCTGGCCTTCTTGGAATCTGTTGGGCCTATGTGTTAGCTCACACATCACTTGGGTATCCATGGTAACTACCACAACATGGTCATCTGCAGTTTACATCTAGCCCGTGGCATTGAATGGCATTTTAAAAGTGCTAAGGGTCCTGGTGCAATAATCCTCCCATGAGGATCAGCCTCAACGGCTTTGTAGATTGCACTCATGTCAGCAACTCCATATACATTTTTTTTTCTTCATGCTTCTTTCTTCATCCTTTTTTCTTTCTGTCATTCAGACTTTCATTCATTCGATCTCTCTCACTCACTTGCTTTAACTCATTTGTTCTCACTCACTCACTCACTCACTCAATCACTCACTCACTCATTCACTCTCACTCACTCTCACTCTCTCACTCACTCGCTCACTAAGTCAGTCTCTCTCTCTCTCTCTCTTTTTCTTTTTATATATATTTTTTTCCGTCTTCTTCTTCTTCTTCTTCTTCTTCTTCTTCAGACCCTGTCATAGCACTAATGCCTTTCCAATACCACCAGCAGATGGAGACACTCCATTGCAACATTGGTTGTGAGCAGCAGTTTCTAAAAACAAATGCCTCATGGCGGATTTCCCATCCATCAATGGATGGTAAATTTTGTTTTTATCATTCACTGACCACAGAAACCAATGCATGGTCAAGCAACAGCAATGACACACCCTTGTGTATAGGCATGAGACCCTCATGTCATTTAACAGGATTCAGCACCACCCACAAGACAGCTACCTGTCATGTCATGTCAAACCTGCACAGGTGTGCTAGATTATTATTATTTAGTTTTATTTTATTTTTTTACACCAATCAGTGTGCAAACATGGTCATTAAAACGCTAAATGAATAGACGTTCATAAACCAGTCAGTGCAACTCATCATTTTGGTCTCCAATTCTCAAACTCAAATTCTCACCCACGGAGGATTAAATGAGAATCTTTCTTGTTTAACACTGGAATGGGGTGGTGCACTGTTCACTACCCGAAGATACTGCCACATCGGGTCAATGCATAGGGCGACAGAAGCAAGCTTCCAAATCAGCTCCCTTTCTCAAAAATCCATTTAATTTATGGTCCCCAGATAGGGAACGTATGTATCAGTATGTGCTCACAAGTCACCCAAGTGCAAGTATTCACACAAAAAAAAACGTGCCTCAGGATGCGATCTGTCGCAAGATCCTTTCTTTTTTTACACTTGATCTAAGCCAAAAGGCCTAGAGGGGATAACCGGGAAAGGGGTGGACCCAACCATGTCCCCTTCATGAGCACTCACATTACTCATAGGAATGGAAGGAAGGCTGGCAGCCAACCAGCCTCCCATACACTTTCTGGGTGGGTGGCAGTCAGCCACCCATACATACATACAGCACAGGCTAAACCCACATCATCACTTAAAAAAAGGACAGGCGACCATTGCACTCTGATGGAGCATTTAGCAATGCAATCCATAGCCTGGCTTTTGCCTGAACCCCCATCACTCCTCCTCTTGCATATAAGACAATATTTCAGATCTGCATATGAAAACAACACGCCTACCTTTGTTGCACATAGCTGCCTGCCTGTCTCTAGTTACCCCACTGGCTGTAGCTGCGTCCCTTCCGACATGGAATAACACCAACTGTAACGATAAACTGAAAATTAACAGTATAAACCTGCATCATTTTGGACTCTGGTATTTGCTGAATCCGGGTGACCTGACAATCGATGGTGGTGCCGCTGGTGATTCTGGCCTTCTTGGAATCTGTTGGGCCTATGTGTTAGCTCACACATCACTTGGGTATCCATGGTAACTACCACAACATGGTCATCTGCAGTTTACATCTAGCCCGTGGCATTGAATGGCATTTTAAAAGTGCTAAGGGTCCTGGTGCAATAATCCTCCCATGAGGATCAGCCTCAACGGCTTTGTAGATTGCACTCATGTCAGCAACTCCATATACATTTTTTTTTCTTCATGCTTCTTTCTTCATCCTTTTTTCTTTCTGTCATTCAGACTTTCATTCATTCGATCTCTCTCACTCACTTGCTTTAACTCATTTGTTCTCACTCACTCACTCACTCAATCACTCACTCACTCATTCACTCTCACTCACTCTCACTCTCTCACTCACTCGCTCACTAAGTCAGTCTCTCTCTCTCTCTCTCTTTTTCTTTTTATATATATTTTTTTCCGTCTTCTTCTTCTTCTTCTTCTTCTTCAGACCCTGTCATAGCACTAATGCCTTTCCAATACCACCAGCAGATGGAGACACTCCATTGCAACATTGGTTGTGAGCAGCAGTTTCTAAAAACAAATGCCTCATGGCGGATTTCCCATCCATCAATGGATGGTAAATTTTGTTTTTATCATTCACTGACCACAGAAACCAATGCATGGTCAAGCAACAGCAATGACACACCCTTGTGTATAGGCATGAGACCCTCATGTCATTTAACAGGATTCAGCACCACCCACAAGACAGCTACCTGTCATGTCATGTCAAACCTGCACAGGTGTGCTAGATTATTATTATTTAGTTTTATTTTATTTTTTTACACCAATCAGTGTGCAAACATGGTCATTAAAACGCTAAATGAATAGACGTTCATAAACCAGTCAGTGCAACTCATCATTTTGGTCTCCAATTCTCAAACTCAAATTCTCACCCACGGAGGATTAAATGAGAATCTTTCTTGTTTAACACTGGAATGGGGTGGTGCACTGTTCACTACCCGAAGATACTGCCACATCGGGTCAATGCATAGGGCGACAGAAGCAAGCTTCCAAATCAGCTCCCTTTCTCAAAAATCCATTTAATTTATGGTCCCCAGATAGGGAACGTATGTATCAGTATGTGCTCACAAGTCACCCAAGTGCAAGTATTCACACAAAAAAAAACGTGCCTCAGGATGCGATCTGTCGCAAGATCCTTTCTTTTTTTACACTTGATCTAAGCCAAAAGGCCTAGAGGGGATAACCGGGAAAGGGGTGGACCCAACCATGTCCCCTTCATGAGCACTCACATTACTCATAGGAATGGAAGGAAGGCTGGCAGCCAACCAGCCTCCCATACACTTTCTGGGTGGGTGGCAGTCAGCCACCCATACATACATACAGCACAGGCTAAACCCACATCATCACTTAAAAAAAGGACAGGCGACCATTGCACTCTGATGGAGCATTTAGCAATGCAATCCATAGCCTGGCTTTTGCCTGAACCCCCATCACTCCTCCTCTTGCATATAAGACAATATTTCAGATCTGCATATGAAAACAACACGCCTACCTTTGTTGCACATAGCTGCCTGCCTGTCTCTAGTTACCCCACTGGCTGTAGCTGCGTCCCTTCCGACATGGAATAACACCAACTGTAACGATAAACTGAAAATTAACAGTATAAACCTGCATCATTTTGGACTCTGGTATTTGCTGAATCCGGGTGACCTGACAATCGATGGTGGTGCCGCTGGTGATTCTGGCCTTCTTGGAATCTGTTGGGCCTATGTGTTAGCTCACACATCACTTGGGTATCCATGGTAACTACCACAACATGGTCATCTGCAGTTTACATCTAGCCCGTGGCATTGAATGGCATTTTAAAAGTGCTAAGGGTCCTGGTGCAATAATCCTCCCATGAGGATCAGCCTCAACGGCTTTGTAGATTGCACTCATGTCAGCAACTCCATATACATTTTTTTTTCTTCATGCTTCTTTCTTCATCCTTTTTTCTTTCTGTCATTCAGACTTTCATTCATTCGATCTCTCTCACTCACTTGCTTTAACTCATTTGTTCTCACTCACTCACTCACTCACTCAATCACTCACTCACTCATTCACTCTCACTCACTCTCACTCTCTCACTCACTCGCTCACTAAGTCAGTCTCTCTCTCTCTCTCTCTTTTTCTTTTTATATATATTTTTTTCCGTCTTCTTCTTCTTCTTCTTCTTCTTCTTCAGACCCTGTCATAGCACTAATGCCTTTCCAATACCACCAGCAGATGGAGACACTCCATTGCAACATTGGTTGTGAGCAGCAGTTTCTAAAAACAAATGCCTCATGGCGGATTTCCCATCCATCAATGGATGGTAAATTTTGTTTTTATCATTCACTGACCACAGAAACCAATGCATGGTCAAGCAACAGCAATGACACACCCTTGTGTATAGGCATGAGACCCTCATGTCATTTAACAGGATTCAGCACCACCCACAAGACAGCTACCTGTCATGTCATGTCAAACCTGCACAGGTGTGCTAGATTATTATTATTTAGTTTTATTTTATTTTTTTACACCAATCAGTGTGCAAACATGGTCATTAAAACGCTAAATGAATAGACGTTCATAAACCAGTCAGTGCAACTCATCATTTTGGTCTCCAATTCTCAAACTCAAATTCTCACCCACGGAGGATTAAATGAGAATCTTTCTTGTTTAACACTGGAATGGGGTGGTGCACTGTTCACTACCCGAAGATACTGCCACATCGGGTCAATGCATAGGGCGACAGAAGCAAGCTTCCAAATCAGCTCCCTTTCTCAAAAATCCATTTAATTTATGGTCCCCAGATAGGGAACGTATGTATCAGTATGTGCTCACAAGTCACCCAAGTGCAAGTATTCACACAAAAAAAAACGTGCCTCAGGATGCGATCTGTCGCAAGATCCTTTCTTTTTTTACACTTGATCTAAGCCAAAAGGCCTAGAGGGGATAACCGGGAAAGGGGTGGACCCAACCATGTCCCCTTCATGAGCACTCACATTACTCATAGGAATGGAAGGAAGGCTGGCAGCCAACCAGCCTCCCATACACTTTCTGGGTGGGTGGCAGTCAGCCACCCATACATACATACAGCACAGGCTAAACCCACATCATCACTTAAAAAAAGGACAGGCGACCATTGCACTCTGATGGAGCATTTAGCAATGCAATCCATAGCCTGGCTTTTGCCTGAACCCCCATCACTCCTCCTCTTGCATATAAGACAATATTTCAGATCTGCATATGAAAACAACACGCCTACCTTTGTTGCACATAGCTGCCTGCCTGTCTCTAGTTACCCCACTGGCTGTAGCTGCGTCCCTTCCGACATGGAATAACACCAACTGTAACGATAAACTGAAAATTAACAGTATAAACCTGCATCATTTTGGACTCTGGTATTTGCTGAATCCGGGTGACCTGACAATCGATGGTGGTGCCGCTGGTGATTCTGGCCTTCTTGGAATCTGTTGGGCCTATGTGTTAGCTCACACATCACTTGGGTATCCATGGTAACTACCACAACATGGTCATCTGCAGTTTACATCTAGCCCGTGGCATTGAATGGCATTTTAAAAGTGCTAAGGGTCCTGGTGCAATAATCCTCCCATGAGGATCAGCCTCAACGGCTTTGTAGATTGCACTCATGTCAGCAACTCCATATACATTTTTTTTTCTTCATGCTTCTTTCTTCATCCTTTTTTCTTTCTGTCATTCAGACTTTCATTCATTCGATCTCTCTCACTCACTTGCTTTAACTCATTTGTTCTCACTCACTCACTCACTCACTCAATCACTCACTCACTCATTCACTCTCACTCACTCTCACTCTCTCACTCACTCGCTCACTAAGTCAGTCTCTCTCTCTCTCTCTCTTTTTCTTTTTATATATATTTTTTTCCGTCTTCTTCTTCTTCTTCTTCTTCAGACCCTGTCATAGCACTAATGCCTTTCCAATACCACCAGCAGATGGAGACACTCCATTGCAACATTGGTTGTGAGCAGCAGTTTCTAAAAACAAATGCCTCATGGCGGATTTCCCATCCATCAATGGATGGTAAATTTTGTTTTTATCATTCACTGACCACAGAAACCAATGCATGGTCAAGCAACAGCAATGACACACCCTTGTGTATAGGCATGAGACCCTCATGTCATTTAACAGGATTCAGCACCACCCACAAGACAGCTACCTGTCATGTCATGTCAAACCTGCACAGGTGTGCTAGATTATTATTATTTAGTTTTATTTTATTTTTTTACACCAATCAGTGTGCAAACATGGTCATTAAAACGCTAAATGAATAGACGTTCATAAACCAGTCAGTGCAACTCATCATTTTGGTCTCCAATTCTCAAACTCAAATTCTCACCCACGGAGGATTAAATGAGAATCTTTCTTGTTTAACACTGGAATGGGGTGGTGCACTGTTCACTACCCGAAGATACTGCCACATCGGGTCAATGCATAGGGCGACAGAAGCAAGCTTCCAAATCAGCTCCCTTTCTCAAAAATCCATTTAATTTATGGTCCCCAGATAGGGAACGTATGTATCAGTATGTGCTCACAAGTCACCCAAGTGCAAGTATTCACACAAAAAAAAACGTGCCTAAGGATGCGATCTGTCGCAAGATCCTTTCTTTTTTTACACTTGATCTAAGCCAAAAGGCCTAGAGGGGATAACCGGGAAAGGGGTGGACCCAACCATGTCCCCTTCATGAGCACTCACATTACTCATAGGAATGGAAGGAAGGCTGGCAGCCAACCAGCCTCCCATACACTTTCTGGGTGGGTGGCAGTCAGCCACCCATACATACATACAGCACAGGCTAAACCCACATCATCACTTAAAAAAAGGACAGGCGACCATTGCACTCTGATGGAGCATTTAGCAATGCAATCCATAGCCTGGCTTTTGCCTGAACCCCCATCACTCCTCCTCTTGCATATAAGACAATATTTCAGATCTGCATATGAAAACAACACGCCTACCTTTGTTGCACATAGCTGCCTGCCTGTCTCTAGTTACCCCACTGGCTGTAGCTGCGTCCCTTCCGACATGGAATAACACCAACTGTAACGATAAACTGAAAATTAACAGTATAAACCTGCATCATTTTGGACTCTGGTATTTGCTGAATCCGGGTGACCTGACAATCGATGGTGGTGCCGCTGGTGATTCTGGCCTTCTTGGAATCTGTTGGGCCTATGTGTTAGCTCACACATCACTTGGGTATCCATGGTAACTACCACAACATGGTCATCTGCAGTTTACATCTAGCCCGTGGCATTGAATGGCATTTTAAAAGTGCTAAGGGTCCTGGTGCAATAATCCTCCCATGAGGATCAGCCTCAACGGCTTTGTAGATTGCACTCATGTCAGCAACTCCATATACATTTTTTTTTCTTCATGCTTCTTTCTTCATCCTTTTTTCTTTCTGTCATTCAGACTTTCATTCATTCGATCTCTCTCACTCACTTGCTTTAACTCATTTGTTCTCACTCACTCACTCACTCACTCACTCAATCACTCACTCACTCATTCACTCTCACTCACTCTCACTCTCTCACTCACTCGCTCACTAAGTCAGTCTCTCTCTCTCTCTCTCTTTTTCTTTTTATATATATTTTTTTCCGTCTTCTTCTTCTTCTTCTTCTTCTTCTTCTTCAGACCCTGTCATAGCACTAATGCCTTTCCAATACCACCAGCAGATGGAGACACTCCATTGCAACATTGGTTGTGAGCAGCAGTTTCTAAAAACAAATGCCTCATGGCGGATTTCCCATCCATCAATGGATGGTAAATTTTGTTTTTATCATTCACTGACCACAGAAACCAATGCATGGTCAAGCAACAGCAATGACACACCCTTGTGTATAGGCATGAGACCCTCATGTCATTTAACAGGATTCAGCACCACCCACAAGACAGCTACCTGTCATGTCATGTCAAACCTGCACAGGTGTGCTAGATTATTATTATTTAGTTTTATTTTATTTTTTTTACACCAATCAGTGTGCAAACATGGTCATTAAAACGCTAAATGAATAGACGTTCATAAACCAGTCAGTGCAACTCATCATTTTGGTCTCCAATTCTCAAACTCAAATTCTCACCCACGGAGGATTAAATGAGAATCTTTCTTGTTTAACACTGGAATGGGGTGGTGCACTGTTCACTACCCGAAGATACTGCCACATCGGGTCAATGCATAGGGCGACAGAAGCAAGCTTCCAAATCAGCTCCCTTTCTCAAAAATCCATTTAATTTATGGTCCCCAGATAGGGAACGTATGTATCAGTATGTGCTCACAAGTCACCCAAGTGCAAGTATTCACACAAAAAAAAAACGTGCCTCAGGATGCGATCTGTCGCAAGATCCTTTCTTTTTTTACACTTGATCTAAGCCAAAAGGCCTAGAGGGGATAACCGGGAAAGGGGTGGACCCAACCATGTCCCCTTCATGAGCACTCACATTACTCATAGGAATGGAAGGAAGGCTGGCAGCCAACCAGCCTCCCATACACTTTCTGGGTGGGTGGCAGTCAGCCACCCATACATACATACAGCACAGGCTAAACCCACATCATCACTTAAAAAAAGGACAGGCGACCATTGCACTCTGATGGAGCATTTAGCAATGCAATCCATAGCCTGGCTTTTGCCTGAACCCCCATCACTCCTCCTCTTGCATATAAGACAATATTTCAGATCTGCATATGAAAACAACACGCCTACCTTTGTTGCACATAGCTGCCTGCCTGTCTCTAGTTACCCCACTGGCTGTAGCTGCGTCCCTTCCGACATGGAATAACACCAACTGTAACGATAAACTGAAAATTAACAGTATAAACCTGCATCATTTTGGACTCTGGTATTTGCTGAATCCGGGTGACCTGACAATCGATGGTGGTGCCGCTGGTGATTCTGGCCTTCTTGGAATCTGTTGGGCCTATGTGTTAGCTCACACATCACTTGGGTATCCATGGTAACTACCACAACATGGTCATCTGCAGTTTACATCTAGCCCGTGGCATTGAATGGCATTTTAAAAGTGCTAAGGGTCCTGGTGCAATAATCCTCCCATGAGGATCAGCCTCAACGGCTTTGTAGATTGCACTCATGTCAGCAACTCCATATACATTTTTTTTTCTTCATGCTTCTTTCTTCATCCTTTTTTCTTTCTGTCATTCAGACTTTCATTCATTCGATCTCTCTCACTCACTTGCTTTAACTCATTTGTTCTCACTCACTCACTCACTCACTCAATCACTCACTCACTCATTCACTCTCACTCACTCTCACTCTCTCACTCACTCGCTCACTAAGTCAGTCTCTCTCTCTCTCTCTCTTTTTCTTTTTATATATATTTTTTTCCGTCTTCTTCTTCTTCTTCTTCTTCTTCTTCAGACCCTGTCATAGCACTAATGCCTTTCCAATACCACCAGCAGATGGAGACACTCCATTGCAACATTGGTTGTGAGCAGCAGTTTCTAAAAACAAATGCCTCATGGCGGATTTCCCATCCATCAATGGATGGTAAATTTTGTTTTTATCATTCACTGACCACAGAAACCAATGCATGGTCAAGCAACAGCAATGACACACCCTTGTGTATAGGCATGAGACCCTCATGTCATTTAACAGGATTCAGCACCACCCACAAGACAGCTACCTGTCATGTCATGTCAAACCTGCACAGGTGTGCTAGATTATTATTATTTAGTTTTATTTTATTTTTTTACACCAATCAGTGTGCAAACATGGTCATTAAAACGCTAAATGAATAGACGTTCATAAACCAGTCAGTGCAACTCATCATTTTGGTCTCCAATTCTCAAACTCAAATTCTCACCCACGGAGGATTAAATGAGAATCTTTCTTGTTTAACACTGGAATGGGGTGGTGCACTGTTCACTACCCGAAGATACTGCCACATCGGGTCAATGCATAGGGCGACAGAAGCAAGCTTCCAAATCAGCTCCCTTTCTCAAAAATCCATTTAATTTATGGTCCCCAGATAGGGAACGTATGTATCAGTATGTGCTCACAAGTCACCCAAGTGCAAGTATTCACACAAAAAAAAACGTGCCTCAGGATGCGATCTGTCGCAAGATCCTTTCTTTTTTTACACTTGATCTAAGCCAAAAGGCCTAGAGGGGATAACCGGGAAAGGGGTGGACCCAACCATGTCCCCTTCATGAGCACTCACATTACTCATAGGAATGGAAGGAAGGCTGGCAGCCAACCAGCCTCCCATACACTTTCTGGGTGGGTGGCAGTCAGCCACCCATACATACATACAGCACAGGCTAAACCCACATCATCACTTAAAAAAAGGACAGGCGACCATTGCACTCTGATGGAGCATTTAGCAATGCAATCCATAGCCTGGCTTTTGCCTGAACCCCCATCACTCCTCCTCTTGCATATAAGACAATATTTCAGATCTGCATATGAAAACAACACGCCTACCTTTGTTGCACATAGCTGCCTGCCTGTCTCTAGTTACCCCACTGGCTGTAGCTGCGTCCCTTCCGACATGGAATAACACCAACTGTAACGATAAACTGAAAATTAACAGTATAAACCTGCATCATTTTGGACTCTGGTATTTGCTGAATCCGGGTGACCTGACAATCGATGGTGGTGCCGCTGGTGATTCTGGCCTTCTTGGAATCTGTTGGGCCTATGTGTTAGCTCACACATCACTTGGGTATCCATGGTAACTACCACAACATGGTCATCTGCAGTTTACATCTAGCCCGTGGCATTGAATGGCATTTTAAAAGTGCTAAGGGTCCTGGTGCAATAATCCTCCCATGAGGATCAGCCTCAACGGCTTTGTAGATTGCACTCATGTCAGCAACTCCATATACATTTTTTTTTCTTCATGCTTCTTTCTTCATCCTTTTTTCTTTCTGTCATTCAGACTTTCATTCATTCGATCTCTCTCACTCACTTGCTTTAACTCATTTGTTCTCACTCACTCACTCACTCACTCAATCACTCACTCACTCATTCACTCTCACTCACTCTCACTCTCTCACTCACTCGCTCACTAAGTCAGTCTCTCTCTCTCTCTCTCTTTTTCTTTTTATATATATTTTTTTCCGTCTTCTTCTTCTTCTTCTTCTTCTTCTTCTTCAGACCCTGTCATAGCACTAATGCCTTTCCAATACCACCAGCAGATGGAGACACTCCATTGCAACATTGGTTGTGAGCAGCAGTTTCTAAAAACAAATGCCTCATGGCGGATTTCCCATCCATCAATGGATGGTAAATTTTGTTTTTATCATTCACTGACCACAGAAACCAATGCATGGTCAAGCAACAGCAATGACACACCCTTGTGTATAGGCATGAGACCCTCATGTCATTTAACAGGATTCAGCACCACCCACAAGACAGCTACCTGTCATGTCATGTCAAACCTGCACAGGTGTGCTAGATTATTATTATTTAGTTTTATTTTATTTTTTTACACCAATCAGTGTGCAAACATGGTCATTAAAACGCTAAATGAATAGACGTTCATAAACCAGTCAGTGCAACTCATCATTTTGGTCTCCAATTCTCAAACTCAAATTCTCACCCACGGAGGATTAAATGAGAATCTTTCTTGTTTAACACTGGAATGGGGTGGTGCACTGTTCACTACCCGAAGATACTGCCACATCGGGTCAATGCATAGGGCGACAGAAGCAAGCTTCCAAATCAGCTCCCTTTCTCAAAAATCCATTTAATTTATGGTCCCCAGATAGGGAACGTATGTATCAGTATGTGCTCACAAGTCACCCAAGTGCAAGTATTCACACAAAAAAAAACGTGCCTCAGGATGCGATCTGTCGCAAGATCCTTTCTTTTTTTACACTTGATCTAAGCCAAAAGGCCTAGAGGGGATAACCGGGAAAGGGGTGGACCCAACCATGTCCCCTTCATGAGCACTCACATTACTCATAGGAATGGAAGGAAGGCTGGCAGCCAACCAGCCTCCCATACACTTTCTGGGTGGGTGGCAGTCAGCCACCCATACATACATACAGCACAGGCTAAACCCACATCATCACTTAAAAAAAGGACAGGCGACCATTGCACTCTGATGGAGCATTTAGCAATGCAATCCATAGCCTGGCTTTTGCCTGAACCCCCATCACTCCTCCTCTTGCATATAAGACAATATTTCAGATCTGCATATGAAAACAACACGCCTACCTTTGTTGCACATAGCTGCCTGCCTGTCTCTAGTTACCCCACTGGCTGTAGCTGCGTCCCTTCCGACATGGAATAACACCAACTGTAACGATAAACTGAAAATTAACAGTATAAACCTGCATCATTTTGGACTCTGGTATTTGCTGAATCCGGGTGACCTGACAATCGATGGTGGTGCCGCTGGTGATTCTGGCCTTCTTGGAATCTGTTGGGCCTATGTGTTAGCTCACACATCACTTGGGTATCCATGGTAACTACCACAACATGGTCATCTGCAGTTTACATCTAGCCCGTGGCATTGAATGGCATTTTAAAAGTGCTAAGGGTCCTGGTGCAATAATCCTCCCATGAGGATCAGCCTCAACGGCTTTGTAGATTGCACTCATGTCAGCAACTCCATATACATTTTTTTTTCTTCATGCTTCTTTCTTCATCCTTTTTTCTTTCTGTCATTCAGACTTTCATTCATTCGATCTCTCTCACTCACTTGCTTTAACTCATTTGTTCTCACTCACTCACTCACTCACTCAATCACTCACTCACTCATTCACTCTCACTCACTCTCACTCTCTCACTCACTCGCTCACTAAGTCAGTCTCTCTCTCTCTCTCTCTTTTTCTTTTTATATATATTTTTTTCCGTCTTCTTCTTCTTCTTCTTCTTCAGACCCTGTCATAGCACTAATGCCTTTCCAATACCACCAGCAGATGGAGACACTCCATTGCAACATTGGTTGTGAGCAGCAGTTTCTAAAAACAAATGCCTCATGGCGGATTTCCCATCCATCAATGGATGGTAAATTTTGTTTTTATCATTCACTGACCACAGAAACCAATGCATGGTCAAGCAACAGCAATGACACACCCTTGTGTATAGGCATGAGACCCTCATGTCATTTAACAGGATTCAGCACCACCCACAAGACAGCTACCTGTCATGTCATGTCAAACCTGCACAGGTGTGCTAGATTATTATTATTTAGTTTTATTTTATTTTTTTACACCAATCAGTGTGCAAACATGGTCATTAAAACGCTAAATGAATAGACGTTCATAAACCAGTCAGTGCAACTCATCATTTTGGTCTCCAATTCTCAAACTCAAATTCTCACCCACGGAGGATTAAATGAGAATCTTTCTTGTTTAACACTGGAATGGGGTGGTGCACTGTTCACTACCCGAAGATACTGCCACATCGGGTCAATGCATAGGGCGACAGAAGCAAGCTTCCAAATCAGCTCCCTTTCTCAAAAATCCATTTAATTTATGGTCCCCAGATAGGGAACGTATGTATCAGTATGTGCTCACAAGTCACCCAAGTGCAAGTATTCACACAAAAAAAAACGTGCCTAAGGATGCGATCTGTCGCAAGATCCTTTCTTTTTTTACACTTGATCTAAGCCAAAAGGCCTAGAGGGGATAACCGGGAAAGGGGTGGACCCAACCATGTCCCCTTCATGAGCACTCACATTACTCATAGGAATGGAAGGAAGGCTGGCAGCCAACCAGCCTCCCATACACTTTCTGGGTGGGTGGCAGTCAGCCACCCATACATACATACAGCACAGGCTAAACCCACATCATCACTTAAAAAAAGGACAGGCGACCATTGCACTCTGATGGAGCATTTAGCAATGCAATCCATAGCCTGGCTTTTGCCTGAACCCCCATCACTCCTCCTCTTGCATATAAGACAATATTTCAGATCTGCATATGAAAACAACACGCCTACCTTTGTTGCACATAGCTGCCTGCCTGTCTCTAGTTACCCCACTGGCTGTAGCTGCGTCCCTTCCGACATGGAATAACACCAACTGTAACGATAAACTGAAAATTAACAGTATAAACCTGCATCATTTTGGACTCTGGTATTTGCTGAATCCGGGTGACCTGACAATCGATGGTGGTGCCGCTGGTGATTCTGGCCTTCTTGGAATCTGTTGGGCCTATGTGTTAGCTCACACATCACTTGGGTATCCATGGTAACTACCACAACATGGTCATCTGCAGTTTACATCTAGCCCGTGGCATTGAATGGCATTTTAAAAGTGCTAAGGGTCCTGGTGCAATAATCCTCCCATGAGGATCAGCCTCAACGGCTTTGTAGATTGCACTCATGTCAGCAACTCCATATACATTTTTTTTTCTTCATGCTTCTTTCTTCATCCTTTTTTCTTTCTGTCATTCAGACTTTCATTCATTCGATCTCTCTCACTCACTTGCTTTAACTCATTTGTTCTCACTCACTCACTCACTCACTCACTCAATCACTCACTCACTCATTCACTCTCACTCACTCTCACTCTCTCACTCACTCGCTCACTAAGTCAGTCTCTCTCTCTCTCTCTCTTTTTCTTTTTATATATATTTTTTTCCGTCTTCTTCTTCTTCTTCTTCTTCTTCTTCTTCAGACCCTGTCATAGCACTAATGCCTTTCCAATACCACCAGCAGATGGAGACACTCCATTGCAACATTGGTTGTGAGCAGCAGTTTCTAAAAACAAATGCCTCATGGCGGATTTCCCATCCATCAATGGATGGTAAATTTTGTTTTTATCATTCACTGACCACAGAAACCAATGCATGGTCAAGCAACAGCAATGACACACCCTTGTGTATAGGCATGAGACCCTCATGTCATTTAACAGGATTCAGCACCACCCACAAGACAGCTACCTGTCATGTCATGTCAAACCTGCACAGGTGTGCTAGATTATTATTATTTAGTTTTATTTTATTTTTTTTACACCAATCAGTGTGCAAACATGGTCATTAAAACGCTAAATGAATAGACGTTCATAAACCAGTCAGTGCAACTCATCATTTTGGTCTCCAATTCTCAAACTCAAATTCTCACCCACGGAGGATTAAATGAGAATCTTTCTTGTTTAACACTGGAATGGGGTGGTGCACTGTTCACTACCCGAAGATACTGCCACATCGGGTCAATGCATAGGGCGACAGAAGCAAGCTTCCAAATCAGCTCCCTTTCTCAAAAATCCATTTAATTTATGGTCCCCAGATAGGGAACGTATGTATCAGTATGTGCTCACAAGTCACCCAAGTGCAAGTATTCACACAAAAAAAAAACGTGCCTCAGGATGCGATCTGTCGCAAGATCCTTTCTTTTTTTACACTTGATCTAAGCCAAAAGGCCTAGAGGGGATAACCGGGAAAGGGGTGGACCCAACCATGTCCCCTTCATGAGCACTCACATTACTCATAGGAATGGAAGGAAGGCTGGCAGCCAACCAGCCTCCCATACACTTTCTGGGTGGGTGGCAGTCAGCCACCCATACATACATACAGCACAGGCTAAACCCACATCATCACTTAAAAAAAGGACAGGCGACCATTGCACTCTGATGGAGCATTTAGCAATGCAATCCATAGCCTGGCTTTTGCCTGAACCCCCATCACTCCTCCTCTTGCATATAAGACAATATTTCAGATCTGCATATGAAAACAACACGCCTACCTTTGTTGCACATAGCTGCCTGCCTGTCTCTAGTTACCCCACTGGCTGTAGCTGCGTCCCTTCCGACATGGAATAACACCAACTGTAACGATAAACTGAAAATTAACAGTATAAACCTGCATCATTTTGGACTCTGGTATTTGCTGAATCCGGGTGACCTGACAATCGATGGTGGTGCCGCTGGTGATTCTGGCCTTCTTGGAATCTGTTGGGCCTATGTGTTAGCTCACACATCACTTGGGTATCCATGGTAACTACCACAACATGGTCATCTGCAGTTTACATCTAGCCCGTGGCATTGAATGGCATTTTAAAAGTGCTAAGGGTCCTGGTGCAATAATCCTCCCATGAGGATCAGCCTCAACGGCTTTGTAGATTGCACTCATGTCAGCAACTCCATATACATTTTTTTTTCTTCATGCTTCTTTCTTCATCCTTTTTTCTTTCTGTCATTCAGACTTTCATTCATTCGATCTCTCTCACTCACTTGCTTTAACTCATTTGTTCTCACTCACTCACTCACTCACTCAATCACTCACTCACTCATTCACTCTCACTCACTCTCACTCTCTCACTCACTCGCTCACTAAGTCAGTCTCTCTCTCTCTCTCTCTTTTTCTTTTTATATATATTTTTTTCCGTCTTCTTCTTCTTCTTCTTCTTCTTCTTCAGACCCTGTCATAGCACTAATGCCTTTCCAATACCACCAGCAGATGGAGACACTCCATTGCAACATTGGTTGTGAGCAGCAGTTTCTAAAAACAAATGCCTCATGGCGGATTTCCCATCCATCAATGGATGGTAAATTTTGTTTTTATCATTCACTGACCACAGAAACCAATGCATGGTCAAGCAACAGCAATGACACACCCTTGTGTATAGGCATGAGACCCTCATGTCATTTAACAGGATTCAGCACCACCCACAAGACAGCTACCTGTCATGTCATGTCAAACCTGCACAGGTGTGCTAGATTATTATTATTTAGTTTTATTTTATTTTTTTACACCAATCAGTGTGCAAACATGGTCATTAAAACGCTAAATGAATAGACGTTCATAAACCAGTCAGTGCAACTCATCATTTTGGTCTCCAATTCTCAAACTCAAATTCTCACCCACGGAGGATTAAATGAGAATCTTTCTTGTTTAACACTGGAATGGGGTGGTGCACTGTTCACTACCCGAAGATACTGCCACATCGGGTCAATGCATAGGGCGACAGAAGCAAGCTTCCAAATCAGCTCCCTTTCTCAAAAATCCATTTAATTTATGGTCCCCAGATAGGGAACGTATGTATCAGTATGTGCTCACAAGTCACCCAAGTGCAAGTATTCACACAAAAAAAAACGTGCCTCAGGATGCGATCTGTCGCAAGATCCTTTCTTTTTTTACACTTGATCTAAGCCAAAAGGCCTAGAGGGGATAACCGGGAAAGGGGTGGACCCAACCATGTCCCCTTCATGAGCACTCACATTACTCATAGGAATGGAAGGAAGGCTGGCAGCCAACCAGCCTCCCATACACTTTCTGGGTGGGTGGCAGTCAGCCACCCATACATACATACAGCACAGGCTAAACCCACATCATCACTTAAAAAAAGGACAGGCGACCATTGCACTCTGATGGAGCATTTAGCAATGCAATCCATAGCCTGGCTTTTGCCTGAACCCCCATCACTCCTCCTCTTGCATATAAGACAATATTTCAGATCTGCATATGAAAACAACACGCCTACCTTTGTTGCACATAGCTGCCTGCCTGTCTCTAGTTACCCCACTGGCTGTAGCTGCGTCCCTTCCGACATGGAATAACACCAACTGTAACGATAAACTGAAAATTAACAGTATAAACCTGCATCATTTTGGACTCTGGTATTTGCTGAATCCGGGTGACCTGACAATCGATGGTGGTGCCGCTGGTGATTCTGGCCTTCTTGGAATCTGTTGGGCCTATGTGTTAGCTCACACATCACTTGGGTATCCATGGTAACTACCACAACATGGTCATCTGCAGTTTACATCTAGCCCGTGGCATTGAATGGCATTTTAAAAGTGCTAAGGGTCCTGGTGCAATAATCCTCCCATGAGGATCAGCCTCAACGGCTTTGTAGATTGCACTCATGTCAGCAACTCCATATACATTTTTTTTTCTTCATGCTTCTTTCTTCATCCTTTTTTCTTTCTGTCATTCAGACTTTCATTCATTCGATCTCTCTCACTCACTTGCTTTAACTCATTTGTTCTCACTCACTCACTCACTCACTCAATCACTCACTCACTCATTCACTCTCACTCACTCTCACTCTCTCACTCACTCGCTCACTAAGTCAGTCTCTCTCTCTCTCTCTCTTTTTCTTTTTATATATATTTTTTTCCGTCTTCTTCTTCTTCTTCTTCTTCTTCTTCTTCTTCAGACCCTGTCATAGCACTAATGCCTTTCCAATACCACCAGCAGATGGAGACACTCCATTGCAACATTGGTTGTGAGCAGCAGTTTCTAAAAACAAATGCCTCATGGCGGATTTCCCATCCATCAATGGATGGTAAATTTTGTTTTTATCATTCACTGACCACAGAAACCAATGCATGGTCAAGCAACAGCAATGACACACCCTTGTGTATAGGCATGAGACCCTCATGTCATTTAACAGGATTCAGCACCACCCACAAGACAGCTACCTGTCATGTCATGTCAAACCTGCACAGGTGTGCTAGATTATTATTATTTAGTTTTATTTTATTTTTTTACACCAATCAGTGTGCAAACATGGTCATTAAAACGCTAAATGAATAGACGTTCATAAACCAGTCAGTGCAACTCATCATTTTGGTCTCCAATTCTCAAACTCAAATTCTCACCCACGGAGGATTAAATGAGAATCTTTCTTGTTTAACACTGGAATGGGGTGGTGCACTGTTCACTACCCGAAGATACTGCCACATCGGGTCAATGCATAGGGCGACAGAAGCAAGCTTCCAAATCAGCTCCCTTTCTCAAAAATCCATTTAATTTATGGTCCCCAGATAGGGAACGTATGTATCAGTATGTGCTCACAAGTCACCCAAGTGCAAGTATTCACACAAAAAAAAACGTGCCTCAGGATGCGATCTGTCGCAAGATCCTTTCTTTTTTTACACTTGATCTAAGCCAAAAGGCCTAGAGGGGATAACCGGGAAAGGGGTGGACCCAACCATGTCCCCTTCATGAGCACTCACATTACTCATAGGAATGGAAGGAAGGCTGGCAGCCAACCAGCCTCCCATACACTTTCTGGGTGGGTGGCAGTCAGCCACCCATACATACATACAGCACAGGCTAAACCCACATCATCACTTAAAAAAAGGACAGGCGACCATTGCACTCTGATGGAGCATTTAGCAATGCAATCCATAGCCTGGCTTTTGCCTGAACCCCCATCACTCCTCCTCTTGCATATAAGACAATATTTCAGATCTGCATATGAAAACAACACGCCTACCTTTGTTGCACATAGCTGCCTGCCTGTCTCTAGTTACCCCACTGGCTGTAGCTGCGTCCCTTCCGACATGGAATAACACCAACTGTAACGATAAACTGAAAATTAACAGTATAAACCTGCATCATTTTGGACTCTGGTATTTGCTGAATCCGGGTGACCTGACAATCGATGGTGGTGCCGCTGGTGATTCTGGCCTTCTTGGAATCTGTTGGGCCTATGTGTTAGCTCACACATCACTTGGGTATCCATGGTAACTACCACAACATGGTCATCTGCAGTTTACATCTAGCCCGTGGCATTGAATGGCATTTTAAAAGTGCTAAGGGTCCTGGTGCAATAATCCTCCCATGAGGATCAGCCTCAACGGCTTTGTAGATTGCACTCATGTCAGCAACTCCATATACATTTTTTTTTCTTCATGCTTCTTTCTTCATCCTTTTTTCTTTCTGTCATTCAGACTTTCATTCATTCGATCTCTCTCACTCACTTGCTTTAACTCATTTGTTCTCACTCACTCACTCACTCACTCAATCACTCACTCACTCATTCACTCTCACTCACTCTCACTCTCTCACTCACTCGCTCACTAAGTCAGTCTCTCTCTCTCTCTCTCTTTTTCTTTTTATATATATTTTTTTCCGTCTTCTTCTTCTTCTTCTTCTTCTTCAGACCCTGTCATAGCACTAATGCCTTTCCAATACCACCAGCAGATGGAGACACTCCATTGCAACATTGGTTGTGAGCAGCAGTTTCTAAAAACAAATGCCTCATGGCGGATTTCCCATCCATCAATGGATGGTAAATTTTGTTTTTATCATTCACTGACCACAGAAACCAATGCATGGTCAAGCAACAGCAATGACACACCCTTGTGTATAGGCATGAGACCCTCATGTCATTTAACAGGATTCAGCACCACCCACAAGACTGCTACCTGTCATGTCATGTCAAACCTGCACAGGTGTGCTAGATTATTATTATTTAGTTTTATTTTATTTTTTTACACCAATCAGTGTGCAAACATGGTCATTAAAACGCTAAATGAATAGACGTTCATAAACCAGTCAGTGCAACTCATCATTTTGGTCTCCAATTCTCAAACTCAAATTCTCACCCACGGAGGATTAAATGAGAATCTTTCTTGTTTAACACTGGAATGGGGTGGTGCACTGTTCACTACCCGAAGATACTGCCACATCGGGTCAATGCATAGGGCGACAGAAGCAAGCTTCCAAATCAGCTCCCTTTCTCAAAAATCCATTTAATTTATGGTCCCCAGATAGGGAACGTATGTATCAGTATGTGCTCACAAGTCACCCAAGTGCAAGTATTCACACAAAAAAAAACGTGCCTCAGGATGCGATCTGTCGCAAGATCCTTTCTTTTTTTACACTTGATCTAAGCCAAAAGGCCTAGAGGGGATAACCGGGAAAGGGGTGGACCCAACCATGTCCCCTTCATGAGCACTCACATTACTCATAGGAATGGAAGGAAGGCTGGCAGCCAACCAGCCTCCCATACACTTTCTGGGTGGGTGGCAGTCAGCCACCCATACATACATACAGCACAGGCTAAACCCACATCATCACTTAAAAAAAGGACAGGCGACCATTGCACTCTGATGGAGCATTTAGCAATGCAATCCATAGCCTGGCTTTTGCCTGAACCCCCATCACTCCTCCTCTTGCATATAAGACAATATTTCAGATCTGCATATGAAAACAACACGCCTACCTTTGTTGCACATAGCTGCCTGCCTGTCTCTAGTTACCCCACTGGCTGTAGCTGCGTCCCTTCCGACATGGAATAACACCAACTGTAACGATAAACTGAAAATTAACAGTATAAACCTGCATCATTTTGGACTCTGGTATTTGCTGAATCCGGGTGACCTGACAATCGATGGTGGTGCCGCTGGTGATTCTGGCCTTCTTGGAATCTGTTGGGCCTATGTGTTAGCTCACACATCACTTGGGTATCCATGGTAACTACCACAACATGGTCATCTGCAGTTTACATCTAGCCCGTGGCATTGAATGGCATTTTAAAAGTGCTAAGGGTCCTGGTGCAATAATCCTCCCATGAGGATCAGCCTCAACGGCTTTGTAGATTGCACTCATGTCAGCAACTCCATATACATTTTTTTTTCTTCATGCTTCTTTCTTCATCCTTTTTTCTTTCTGTCATTCAGACTTTCATTCATTCGATCTCTCTCACTCACTTGCTTTAACTCATTTGTTCTCACTCACTCACTCACTCACTCACTCACTCAATCACTCACTCACTCATTCACTCTCACTCACTCTCACTCTCTCACTCACTCGCTCACTAAGTCAGTCTCTCTCTCTCTCTCTCTTTTTCTTTTTATATATATTTTTTTCCGTCTTCTTCTTCTTCTTCTTCTTCAGACCCTGTCATAGCACTAATGCCTTTCCAATACCACCAGCAGATGGAGACACTCCATTGCAACATTGGTTGTGAGCAGCAGTTTCTAAAAACAAATGCCTCATGGCGGATTTCCCATCCATCAATGGATGGTAAATTTTGTTTTTATCATTCACTGACCACAGAAACCAATGCATGGTCAAGCAACAGCAATGACACACCCTTGTGTATAGGCATGAGACCCTCATGTCATTTAACAGGATTCAGCACCACCCACAAGACAGCTACCTGTCATGTCATGTCAAACCTGCACAGGTGTGCTAGATTATTATTATTTAGTTTTATTTTATTTTTTTACACCAATCAGTGTGCAAACATGGTCATTAAAACGCTAAATGAATAGACGTTCATAAACCAGTCAGTGCAACTCATCATTTTGGTCTCCAATTCTCAAACTCAAATTCTCACCCACGGAGGATTAAATGAGAATCTTTCTTGTTTAACACTGGAATGGGGTGGTGCACTGTTCACTACCCGAAGATACTGCCACATCGGGTCAATGCATAGGGCGACAGAAGCAAGCTTCCAAATCAGCTCCCTTTCTCAAAAATCCATTTAATTTATGGTCCCCAGATAGGGAACGTATGTATCAGTATGTGCTCACAAGTCACCCAAGTGCAAGTATTCACACAAAAAAAAACGTGCCTCAGGATGCGATCTGTCGCAAGATCCTTTCTTTTTTTACACTTGATCTAAGCCAAAAGGCCTAGAGGGGATAACCGGGAAAGGGGTGGACCCAACCATGTCCCCTTCATGAGCACTCACATTACTCATAGGAATGGAAGGAAGGCTGGCAGCCAACCAGCCTCCCATACACTTTCTGGGTGGGTGGCAGTCAGCCACCCATACATACATACAGCACAGGCTAAACCCACATCATCACTTAAAAAAAGGACAGGCGACCATTGCACTCTGATGGAGCATTTAGCAATGCAATCCATAGCCTGGCTTTTGCCTGAACCCCCATCACTCCTCCTCTTGCATATAAGACAATATTTCAGATCTGCATATGAAAACAACACGCCTACCTTTGTTGCACATAGCTGCCTGCCTGTCTCTAGTTACCCCACTGGCTGTAGCTGCGTCCCTTCCGACATGGAATAACACCAACTGTAACGATAAACTGAAAATTAACAGTATAAACCTGCATCATTTTGGACTCTGGTATTTGCTGAATCCGGGTGACCTGACAATCGATGGTGGTGCCGCTGGTGATTCTGGCCTTCTTGGAATCTGTTGGGCCTATGTGTTAGCTCACACATCACTTGGGTATCCATGGTAACTACCACAACATGGTCATCTGCAGTTTACATCTAGCCCGTGGCATTGAATGGCATTTTAAAAGTGCTAAGGGTCCTGGTGCAATAATCCTCCCATGAGGATCAGCCTCAACGGCTTTGTAGATTGCACTCATGTCAGCAACTCCATATACATTTTTTTTTCTTCATGCTTCTTTCTTCATCCTTTTTTCTTTCTGTCATTCAGACTTTCATTCATTCGATCTCTCTCACTCACTTGCTTTAACTCATTTGTTCTCACTCACTCACTCACTCACTCAATCACTCACTCACTCATTCACTCTCACTCACTCTCACTCTCTCACTCACTCGCTCACTAAGTCAGTCTCTCTCTCTCTCTCTTTTTCTTTTTATATATATTTTTTTCCGTCTTCTTCTTCTTCTTCTTCTTCTTCTTCTTCTTCTTCAGACCCTGTCATAGCACTAATGCCTTTCCAATACCACCAGCAGATGGAGACACTCCATTGCAACATTGGTTGTGAGCAGCAGTTTCTAAAAACAAATGCCTCATGGCGGATTTCCCATCCATCAATGGATGGTAAATTTTGTTTTTATCATTCACTGACCACAGAAACCAATGCATGGTCAAGCAACAGCAATGACACACCCTTGTGTATAGGCATGAGACCCTCATGTCATTTAACAGGATTCAGCACCACCCACAAGACAGCTACCTGTCATGTCATGTCAAACCTGCACAGGTGTGCTAGATTATTATTATTTAGTTTTATTTTATTTTTTTACACCAATCAGTGTGCAAACATGGTCATTAAAACGCTAAATGAATAGACGTTCATAAACCAGTCAGTGCAACTCATCATTTTGGTCTCCAATTCTCAAACTCAAATTCTCACCCACGGAGGATTAAATGAGAATCTTTCTTGTTTAACACTGGAATGGGGTGGTGCACTGTTCACTACCCGAAGATACTGCCACATCGGGTCAATGCATAGGGCGACAGAAGCAAGCTTCCAAATCAGCTCCCTTTCTCAAAAATCCATTTAATTTATGGTCCCCAGATAGGGAACGTATGTATCAGTATGTGCTCACAAGTCACCCAAGTGCAAGTATTCACACAAAAAAAAACGTGCCTCAGGATGCGATCTGTCGCAAGATCCTTTCTTTTTTTACACTTGATCTAAGCCAAAAGGCCTAGAGGGGATAACCGGGAAAGGGGTGGACCCAACCATGTCCCCTTCATGAGCACTCACATTACTCATAGGAATGGAAGGAAGGCTGGCAGCCAACCAGCCTCCCATACACTTTCTGGGTGGGTGGCAGTCAGCCACCCATACATACATACAGCACAGGCTAAACCCACATCATCACTTAAAAAAAGGACAGGCGACCATTGCACTCTGATGGAGCATTTAGCAATGCAATCCATAGCCTGGCTTTTGCCTGAACCCCCATCACTCCTCCTCTTGCATATAAGACAATATTTCAGATCTGCATATGAAAACAACACGCCTACCTTTGTTGCACATAGCTGCCTGCCTGTCTCTAGTTACCCCACTGGCTGTAGCTGCGTCCCTTCCGACATGGAATAACACCAACTGTAACGATAAACTGAAAATTAACAGTATAAACCTGCATCATTTTGGACTCTGGTATTTGCTGAATCCGGGTGACCTGACAATCGATGGTGGTGCCGCTGGTGATTCTGGCCTTCTTGGAATCTGTTGGGCCTATGTGTTAGCTCACACATCACTTGGGTATCCATGGTAACTACCACAACATGGTCATCTGCAGTTTACATCTAGCCCGTGGCATTGAATGGCATTTTAAAAGTGCTAAGGGTCCTGGTGCAATAATCCTCCCATGAGGATCAGCCTCAACGGCTTTGTAGATTGCACTCATGTCAGCAACTCCATATACATTTTTTTTTCTTCATGCTTCTTTCTTCATCCTTTTTTCTTTCTGTCATTCAGACTTTCATTCATTCGATCTCTCTCACTCACTTGCTTTAACTCATTTGTTCTCACTCACTCACTCACTCACTCAATCACTCACTCACTCATTCACTCTCACTCACTCTCACTCTCTCACTCACTCGCTCACTAAGTCAGTCTCTCTCTCTCTCTCTCTCTTTTTCTTTTTATATATATTTTTTTCCGTCTTCTTCTTCTTCTTCTTCTTCTTCTTCAGACCCTGTCATAGCACTAATGCCTTTCCAATACCACCAGCAGATGGAGACACTCCATTGCAACATTGGTTGTGAGCAGCAGTTTCTAAAAACAAATGCCTCATGGCGGATTTCCCATCCATCAATGGATGGTAAATTTTGTTTTTATCATTCACTGACCACAGAAACCAATGCATGGTCAAGCAACAGCAATGACACACCCTTGTGTATAGGCATGAGACCCTCATGTCATTTAACAGGATTCAGCACCACCCACAAGACTGCTACCTGTCATGTCATGTCAAACCTGCACAGGTGTGCTAGATTATTATTATTTAGTTTTATTTTATTTTTTTACACCAATCAGTGTGCAAACATGGTCATTAAAACGCTAAATGAATAGACGTTCATAAACCAGTCAGTGCAACTCATCATTTTGGTCTCCAATTCTCAAACTCAAATTCTCACTCACGGAGGATTAAATGAGAATCTTTCTTGTTTAACACTGGAATGGGGTGGTGCACTGTTCACTACCCGAAGATACTGCCACATCGGGTCAATGCATAGGGCGACAGAAGCAAGCTTCCAAATCAGCTCCCTTTCTCAAAAATCCATTTAATTTATGGTCCCCAGATAGGGAACGTATGTATCAGTATGTGCTCACAAGTCACCCAAGTGCAAGTATTCACACAAAAAAAAACGTGCCTCAGGATGCGATCTGTCGCAAGATCCTTTCTTTTTTTACACTTGATCTAAGCCAAAAGGCCTAGAGGGGATAACCGGGAAAGGGGTGGACCCAACCATGTCCCCTTCATGAGCACTCACATTACTCATAGGAATGGAAGGAAGGCTGGCAGCCAACCAGCCTCCCATACACTTTCTGGGTGGGTGGCAGTCAGCCACCCATACATACATACAGCACAGGCTAAACCCACATCATCACTTAAAAAAAGGACAGGCGACCATTGCACTCTGATGGAGCATTTAGCAATGCAATCCATAGCCTGGCTTTTGCCTGAACCCCCATCACTCCTCCTCTTGCATATAAGACAATATTTCAGATCTGCATATGAAAACAACACGCCTACCTTTGTTGCACATAGCTGCCTGCCTGTCTCTAGTTACCCCACTGGCTGTAGCTGCGTCCCTTCCGACATGGAATAACACCAACTGTAACGATAAACTGAAAATTAACAGTATAAACCTGCATCATTTTGGACTCTGGTATTTGCTGAATCCGGGTGACCTGACAATCGATGGTGGTGCCGCTGGTGATTCTGGCCTTCTTGGAATCTGTTGGGCCTATGTGTTAGCTCACACATCACTTGGGTATCCATGGTAACTACCACAACATGGTCATCTGCAGTTTACATCTAGCCCGTGGCATTGAATGGCATTTTAAAAGTGCTAAGGGTCCTGGTGCAATAATCCTCCCATGAGGATCAGCCTCAACGGCTTTGTAGATTGCACTCATGTCAGCAACTCCATATACATTTTTTTTTCTTCATGCTTCTTTCTTCATCCTTTTTTCTTTCTGTCATTCAGACTTTCATTCATTCGATCTCTCTCACTCACTTGCTTTAACTCATTTGTTCTCACTCACTCACTCACTCACTCAATCACTCACTCACTCATTCACTCTCACTCACTCTCACTCTCTCACTCACTCGCTCACTAAGTCAGTCTCTCTCTCTCTCTCTTTTTCTTTTTATATATATTTTTTTCCGTCTTCTTCTTCTTCTTCTTCTTCTTCTTCTTCTTCAGACCCTGTCATAGCACTAATGCCTTTCCAATACCACCAGCAGATGGAGACACTCCATTGCAACATTGGTTGTGAGCAGCAGTTTCTAAAAACAAATGCCTCATGGCGAATTTCCCATCCATCAATGGATGGTAAATTTTGTTTTTATCATTCACTGACCACAGAAACCAATGCATGGTCAAGCAACAGCAATGACACACCCTTGTGTATAGGCATGAGACCCTCATGTCATTTAACAGGATTCAGCACCACCCACAAGACAGCTACCTGTCATGTCATGTCAAACCTGCACAGGTGTGCTAGATTATTATTATTTAGTTTTATTTTATTTTTTTACACCAATCAGTGTGCAAACATGGTCATTAAAACGCTAAATGAATAGACGTTCATAAACCAGTCAGTGCAACTCATCATTTTGGTCTCCAATTCTCAAACTCAAATTCTCACCCACGGAGGATTAAATGAGAATCTTTCTTGTTTAACACTGGAATGGGGTGGTGCACTGTTCACTACCCGAAGATACTGCCACATCGGGTCAATGCATAGGGCGACAGAAGCAAGCTTCCAAATCAGCTCCCTTTCTCAAAAATCCATTTAATTTATGGTCCCCAGATAGGGAACGTATGTATCAGTATGTGCTCACAAGTCACCCAAGTGCAAGTATTCACACAAAAAAAAACGTGCCTCAGGATGCGATCTGTCGCAAGATCCTTTCTTTTTTTACACTTGATCTAAGCCAAAAGGCCTAGAGGGGATAACCGGGAAAGGGGTGGACCCAACCATGTCCCCTTCATGAGCACTCACATTACTCATAGGAATGGAAGGAAGGCTGGCAGCCAACCAGCCTCCCATACACTTTCTGGGTGGGTGGCAGTCAGCCACCCATACATACATACAGCACAGGCTAAACCCACATCATCACTTAAAAAAAGGACAGGCGACCATTGCACTCTGATGGAGCATTTAGCAATGCAATCCATAGCCTGGCTTTTGCCTGAACCCCCATCACTCCTCCTCTTGCATATAAGACAATATTTCAGATCTGCATATGAAAACAACACGCCTACCTTTGTTGCACATAGCTGCCTGCCTGTCTCTAGTTACCCCACTGGCTGTAGCTGCGTCCCTTCCGACATGGAATAACACCAACTGTAACGATAAACTGAAAATTAACAGTATAAACCTGCATCATTTTGGACTCTGGTATTTGCTGAATCCGGGTGACCTGACAATCGATGGTGGTGCCGCTGGTGATTCTGGCCTTCTTGGAATCTGTTGGGCCTATGTGTTAGCTCACACATCACTTGGGTATCCATGGTAACTACCACAACATGGTCATCTGCAGTTTACATCTAGCCCGTGGCATTGAATGGCATTTTAAAAGTGCTAAGGGTCCTGGTGCAATAATCCTCCCATGAGGATCAGCCTCAACGGCTTTGTAGATTGCACTCATGTCAGCAACTCCATATACATTTTTTTTTCTTCATGCTTCTTTCTTCATCCTTTTTTCTTTCTGTCATTCAGACTTTCATTCATTCGATCTCTCTCACTCACTTGCTTTAACTCATTTGTTCTCACTCACTCACTCACTCACTCAATCACTCACTCACTCATTCACTCTCACTCACTCTCACTCTCTCACTCACTCGCTCACTAAGTCAGTCTCTCTCTCTCTCTCTTTTTCTTTTTATATATATTTTTTTCCGTCTTCTTCTTCTTCTTCTTCTTCTTCTTCTTCTTCTTCAGACCCTGTCATAGCACTAATGCCTTTCCAATACCACCAGCAGATGGAGACACTCCATTGCAACATTGGTTGTGAGCAGCAGTTTCTAAAAACAAATGCCTCATGGCGGATTTCCCATCCATCAATGGATGGTAAATTTTGTTTTTATCATTCACTGACCACAGAAACCAATGCATGGTCAAGCAACAGCAATGACACACCCTTGTGTATAGGCATGAGACCCTCATGTCATTTAACAGGATTCAGCACCACCCACAAGACAGCTACCTGTCATGTCATGTCAAACCTGCACAGGTGTGCTAGATTATTATTATTTAGTTTTATTTTATTTTTTTACACCAATCAGTGTGCAAACATGGTCATTAAAACGCTAAATGAATAGACGTTCATAAACCAGTCAGTGCAACTCATCATTTTGGTCTCCAATTCTCAAACTCAAATTCTCACCCACGGAGGATTAAATGAGAATCTTTCTTGTTTAACACTGGAATGGGGTGGTGCACTGTTCACTACCCGAAGATACTGCCACATCGGGTCAATGCATAGGGCGACAGAAGCAAGCTTCCAAATCAGCTCCCTTTCTCAAAAATCCATTTAATTTATGGTCCCCAGATAGGGAACGTATGTATCAGTATGTGCTCACAAGTCACCCAAGTGCAAGTATTCACACAAAAAAAAACGTGCCTCAGGATGCGATCTGTCGCAAGATCCTTTCTTTTTTTACACTTGATCTAAGCCAAAAGGCCTAGAGGGGATAACCGGGAAAGGGGTGGACCCAACCATGTCCCCTTCATGAGCACTCACATTACTCATAGGAATGGAAGGAAGGCTGGCAGCCAACCAGCCTCCCATACACTTTCTGGGTGGGTGGCAGTCAGCCACCCATACATACATACAGCACAGGCTAAACCCACATCATCACTTAAAAAAAGGACAGGCGACCATTGCACTCTGATGGAGCATTTAGCAATGCAATCCATAGCCTGGCTTTTGCCTGAACCCCCATCACTCCTCCTCTTGCATATAAGACAATATTTCAGATCTGCACATGAAAACAACACGCCTACCTTTGTTGCACATAGCTGCCTGCCTGTCTCTAGTTACCCCACTGGCTGTAGCTGCGTCCCTTCCGACATGGAATAACACCAACTGTAACGATAAACTGAAAATTAACAGTATAAACCTGCATCATTTTGGACTCTGGTATTTGCTGAATCCGGGTGACCTGACAATCGATGGTGGTGCCGCTGGTGATTCTGGCCTTCTTGGAATCTGTTGGGCCTATGTGTTAGCTCACACATCACTTGGGTATCCATGGTAACTACCACAACATGGTCATCTGCAGTTTACATCTAGCCCGTGGCATTGAATGGCATTTTAAAAGTGCTAAGGGTCCTGGTGCAATAATCCTCCCATGAGGATCAGCCTCAACGGCTTTGTAGATTGCACTCATGTCAGCAACTCCATATACATTTTTTTTTCTTCATGCTTCTTTCTTCATCCTTTTTTCTTTCTGTCATTCAGACTTTCATTCATTCGATCTCTCTCACTCACTTGCTTTAACTCATTTGTTCTCACTCACTCACTCACTCACTCAATCACTCACTCACTCATTCACTCTCACTCACTCTCACTCTCTCACTCACTCGCTCACTAAGTCAGTCTCTCTCTCTCTCTCTCTCTTTTTCTTTTTATATATATTTTTTTCCGTCTTCTTCTTCTTCTTCTTCTTCTTCTTCAGACCCTGTCATAGCACTAATGCCTTTCCAATACCACCAGCAGATGGAGACACTCCATTGCAACATTGGTTGTGAGCAGCAGTTTCTAAAAACAAATGCCTCATGGCGGATTTCCCATCCATCAATGGATGGTAAATTTTGTTTTTATCATTCACTGACCACAGAAACCAATGCATGGTCAAGCAACAGCAATGACACACCCTTGTGTATAGGCATGAGACCCTCATGTCATTTAACAGGATTCAGCACCACCCACAAGACTGCTACCTGTCATGTCATGTCAAACCTGCACAGGTGTGCTAGATTATTATTATTTAGTTTTATTTTATTTTTTTACACCAATCAGTGTGCAAACATGGTCATTAAAACGCTAAATGAATAGACGTTCATAAACCAGTCAGTGCAACTCATCATTTTGGTCTCCAATTCTCAAACTCAAATTCTCACCCACGGAGGATTAAATGAGAATCTTTCTTGTTTAACACTGGAATGGGGTGGTGCACTGTTCACTACCCGAAGATACTGCCACATCGGGTCAATGCATAGGGCGACAGAAGCAAGCTTCCAAATCAGCTCCCTTTCTCAAAAATCCATTTAATTTATGGTCCCCAGATAGGGAACGTATGTATCAGTATGTGCTCACAAGTCACCCAAGTGCAAGTATTCACACAAAAAAAAACGTGCCTCAGGATGCGATCTGTCGCAAGATCCTTTCTTTTTTTACACTTGATCTAAGCCAAAAGGCCTAGAGGGGATAACCGGGAAAGGGGTGGACCCAACCATGTCCCCTTCATGAGCACTCACATTACTCATAGGAATGGAAGGAAGGCTGGCAGCCAACCAGCCTCCCATACACTTTCTGGGTGGGTGGCAGTCAGCCACCCATACATACATACAGCACAGGCTAAACCCACATCATCACTTAAAAAAAGGACAGGCGACCATTGCACTCTGATGGAGCATTTAGCAATGCAATCCATAGCCTGGCTTTTGCCTGAACCCCCATCACTCCTCCTCTTGCATATAAGACAATATTTCAGATCTGCATATGAAAACAACACGCCTACCTTTGTTGCACATAGCTGCCTGCCTGTCTCTAGTTACCCCACTGGCTGTAGCTGCGTCCCTTCCGACATGGAATAACACCAACTGTAACGATAAACTGAAAATTAACAGTATAAACCTGCATCATTTTGGACTCTGGTATTTGCTGAATCCGGGTGACCTGACAATCGATGGTGGTGCCGCTGGTGATTCTGGCCTTCTTGGAATCTGTTGGGCCTATGTGTTAGCTCACACATCACTTGGGTATCCATGGTAACTACCACAACATGGTCATCTGCAGTTTACATCTAGCCCGTGGCATTGAATGGCATTTTAAAAGTGCTAAGGGTCCTGGTGCAATAATCCTCCCATGAGGATCAGCCTCAACGGCTTTGTAGATTGCACTCATGTCAGCAACTCCATATACATTTTTTTTTCTTCATGCTTCTTTCTTCATCCTTTTTTCTTTCTGTCATTCAGACTTTCATTCATTCGATCTCTCTCACTCACTTGCTTTAACTCATTTGTTCTCACTCACTCACTCACTCACTCAATCACTCACTCACTCATTCACTCTCACTCACTCTCACTCTCTCACTCACTCGCTCACTAAGTCAGTCTCTCTCTCTCTCTCTTTTTCTTTTTATATATATTTTTTTCCGTCTTCTTCTTCTTCTTCTTCTTCTTCTTCTTCTTCTTCAGACCCTGTCATAGCACTAATGCCTTTCCAATACCACCAGCAGATGGAGACACTCCATTGCAACATTGGTTGTGAGCAGCAGTTTCTAAAAACAAATGCCTCATGGCGAATTTCCCATCCATCAATGGATGGTAAATTTTGTTTTTATCATTCACTGACCACAGAAACCAATGCATGGTCAAGCAACAGCAATGACACACCCTTGTGTATAGGCATGAGACCCTCATGTCATTTAACAGGATTCAGCACCACCCACAAGACAGCTACCTGTCATGTCATGTCAAACCTGCACAGGTGTGCTAGATTATTATTATTTAGTTTTATTTTATTTTTTTACACCAATCAGTGTGCAAACATGGTCATTAAAACGCTAAATGAATAGACGTTCATAAACCAGTCAGTGCAACTCATCATTTTGGTCTCCAATTCTCAAACTCAAATTCTCACCCACGGAGGATTAAATGAGAATCTTTCTTGTTTAACACTGGAATGGGGTGGTGCACTGTTCACTACCCGAAGATACTGCCACATCGGGTCAATGCATAGGGCGACAGAAGCAAGCTTCCAAATCAGCTCCCTTTCTCAAAAATCCATTTAATTTATGGTCCCCAGATAGGGAACGTATGTATCAGTATGTGCTCACAAGTCACCCAAGTGCAAGTATTCACACAAAAAAAACGTGCCTCAGGATGCGATCTGTCGCAAGATCCTTTCTTTTTTTACACTTGATCTAAGCCAAAAGGCCTAGAGGGGATAACCGGGAAAGGGGTGGACCCAACCATGTCCCCTTCATGAGCACTCACATTACTCATAGGAATGGAAGGAAGGCTGGCAGCCAACCAGCCTCCCATACACTTTCTGGGTGGGTGGCAGTCAGCCACCCATACATACATACAGCACAGGCTAAACCCACATCATCACTTAAAAAAAGGACAGGCGACCATTGCACTCTGATGGAGCATTTAGCAATGCAATCCATAGCCTGGCTTTTGCCTGAACCCCCATCACTCCTCCTCTTGCATATAAGACAATATTTCAGATCTGCATATGAAAACAACACGCCTACCTTTGTTGCACATAGCTGCCTGCCTGTCTCTAGTTACCCCACTGGCTGTAGCTGCGTCCCTTCCGACATGGAATAACACCAACTGTAACGATAAACTGAAAATTAACAGTATAAACCTGCATCATTTTGGACTCTGGTATTTGCTGAATCCGGGTGACCTGACAATCGATGGTGGTGCCGCTGGTGATTCTGGCCTTCTTGGAATCTGTTGGGCCTATGTGTTAGCTCACACATCACTTGGGTATCCATGGTAACTACCACAACATGGTCATCTGCAGTTTACATCTAGCCCGTGGCATTGAATGGCATTTTAAAAGTGCTAAGGGTCCTGGTGCAATAATCCTCCCATGAGGATCAGCCTCAACGGCTTTGTAGATTGCACTCATGTCAGCAACTCCATATACATTTTTTTTTCTTCATGCTTCTTTCTTCATCCTTTTTTCTTTCTGTCATTCAGACTTTCATTCATTCGATCTCTCTCACTCACTTGCTTTAACTCATTTGTTCTCACTCACTCACTCACTCACTCAATCACTCACTCACTCATTCACTCTCACTCACTCTCACTCTCTCACTCACTCGCTCACTAAGTCAGTCTCTCTCTCTCTCTCTCTCTTTTTCTTTTTATATATATTTTTTTCCGTCTTCTTCTTCTTCTTCTTCTTCTTCTTCTTCTTCAGACCCTGTCATAGCACTAATGCCTTTCCAATACCACCAGCAGATGGAGACACTCCATTGCAACATTGGTTGTGAGCAGCAGTTTCTAAAAACAAATGCCTCATGGCGGATTTCCCATCCATCAATGGATGGTAAATTTTGTTTTTATCATTCACTGACCACAGAAACCAATGCATGGTCAAGCAACAGCAATGACACACCCTTGTGTATAGGCATGAGACCCTCATGTCATTTAACAGGATTCAGCACCACCCACAAGACAGCTACCTGTCATGTCATGTCAAACCTGCACAGGTGTGCTAGATTATTATTATTTAGTTTTATTTTATTTTTTTACACCAATCAGTGTGCAAACATGGTCATTAAAACGCTAAATGAATAGACGTTCATAAACCAGTCAGTGCAACTCATCATTTTGGTCTCCAATTCTCAAACTCAAATTCTCACCCACGGAGGATTAAATGAGAATCTTTCTTGTTTAACACTGGAATGGGGTGGTGCACTGTTCACTACCCGAAGATACTGCCACATCGGGTCAATGCATAGGGCGACAGAAGCAAGCTTCCAAATCATCTCCCTTTCTCAAAAATCCATTTAATTTATGGTCCCCAGATAGGGAACGTATGTATCAGTATGTGCTCACAAGTCACCCAAGTGCAAGTATTCACACAAAAAAAAAACGTGCCTCAGGATGCGATCTGTCGCAAGATCCTTTCTTTTTTTACACTTGATCTAAGCCAAAAGGCCTAGAGGGGATAACCGGGAAAGGGGTGGACCCAACCATGTCCCCTTCATGAGCACTCACATTACTCATAGGAATGGAAGGAAGGCTGGCAGCCAACCAGCCTCCCATACACTTTCTGGGTGGGTGGCAGTCAGCCACCCATACATACATACAGCACAGGCTAAACCCACATCATCACTTAAAAAAAGGACAGGCGACCATTGCACTCTGATGGAGCATTTAGCAATGCAATCCATAGCCTGGCTTTTGCCTGAACCCCCATCACTCCTCCTCTTGCATATAAGACAATATTTCAGATCTGCATATGAAAACAACACGCCTACCTTTGTTGCACATAGCTGCCTGCCTGTCTCTAGTTACCCCACTGGCTGTAGCTGCGTCCCTTCCGACATGGAATAACACCAACTGTAACGATAAACTGAAAATTAACAGTATAAACCTGCATCATTTTGGACTCTGGTATTTGCTGAATCCGGGTGACCTGACAATCGATGGTGGTGCCGCTGGTGATTCTGGCCTTCTTGGAATCTGTTGGGCCTATGTGTTAGCTCACACATCACTTGGGTATCCATGGTAACTACCACAACATGGTCATCTGCAGTTTACATCTAGCCCGTGGCATTGAATGGCATTTTAAAAGTGCTAAGGGTCCTGGTGCAATAATCCTCCCATGAGGATCAGCCTCAACGGCTTTGTAGATTGCACTCATGTCAGCAACTCCATATACATTTTTTTTTCTTCATGCTTCTTTCTTCATCCTTTTTTCTTTCTGTCATTCAGACTTTCATTCATTCGATCTCTCTCACTCACTTTCTTTAACTCATTTGTTCTCACTCACTCACTCACTCACTCAATCACTCACTCACTCATTCACTCTCACTCACTCTCACTCTCTCACTCACTCGCTCACTAAGTCAGTCTCTCTCTCTCTCTCTCTTTTTCTTTTTATATATATTTTTTTCCGTCTTCTTCTTCTTCTTCTTCTTCTTCTTCAGACCCTGTCATAGCACTAATGCCTTTCCAATACCACCAGCAGATGGAGACACTCCATTGCAACATTGGTTGTGAGCAGCAGTTTCTAAAAACAAATGCCTCATGGCGGATTTCCCATCCATCAATGGATGGTAAATTTTGTTTTTATCATTCACTGACCACAGAAACCAATGCATGGTCAAGCAACAGCAATGACACACCCTTGTGTATAGGCATGAGACCCTCATGTCATTTAACAGGATTCAGCACCACCCACAAGACAGCTACCTGTCATGTCATGTCAAACCTGCACAGGTGTGCTAGATTATTATTATTTAGTTTTATTTTATTTTTTTACACCAATCAGTGTGCAAACATGGTCATTAAAACGCTAAATGAATAGACGTTCATAAACCAGTCAGTGCAACTCATCATTTTGGTCTCCAATTCTCAAACTCAAATTCTCACCCACGGAGGATTAAATGAGAATCTTTCTTGTTTAACACTGGAATGGGGTGGTGCACTGTTCACTACCCGAAGATACTGCCACATCGGGTCAATGCATAGGGCGACAGAAGCAAGCTTCCAAATCAGCTCCCTTTCTCAAAAATCCATTTAATTTATGGTCCCCAGATAGGGAACGTATGTATCAGTATGTGCTCACAAGTCACCCAAGTGCAAGTATTCACACAAAAAAAAATGTGCCTCAGGATGCGATCTGTCGCAAGATCCTTTCTTTTTTTACACTTGATCTAAGCCAAAAGGCCTAGAGGGGATAACCGGGAAAGGGGTGGACCCAACCATGTCCCCTTCATGAGCACTCACATTACTCATAGGAATGGAAGGAAGGCTGGCAGCCAACCAGCCTCCCATACACTTTCTGGGTGGGTGGCAGTCAGCCACCCATACATACATACAGCACAGGCTAAACCCACATCATCACTTAAAAAAAGGACAGGCGACCATTGCACTCTGATGGAGCATTTAGCAATGCAATCCATAGCCTGGCTTTTGCCTGAACCCCCATCACTCCTCCTCTTGCATATAAGACAATATTTCAGATCTGCATATGAAAACAACACGCCTACCTTTGTTGCACATAGCTGCCTGCCTGTCTCTAGTTACCCCACTGGCTGTAGCTGCGTCCCTTCCGACATGGAATAACACCAACTGTAACGATAAACTGAAAATTAACAGTATAAACCTGCATCATTTTGGACTCTGGTATTTGCTGAATCCGGGTGACCTGACAATCGATGGTGGTGCCGCTGGTGATTCTGGCCTTCTTGGAATCTGTTGGGCCTATGTGTTAGCTCACACATCACTTGGGTATCCATGGTAACTACCACAACATGGTCATCTGCAGTTTACATCTAGCCCGTGGCATTGAATGGCATTTTAAAAGTGCTAAGGGTCCTGGTGCAATAATCCTCCCATGAGGATCAGCCTCAACGGCTTTGTAGATTGCACTCATGTCAGCAACTCCATATACATTTTTTTTTTCTTCATGCTTCTTTCTTCATCCTTTTTTCTTTCTGTCATTCAGACTTTCATTCATTCGATCTCTCTCACTCACTTGCTTTAACTCATTTGTTCTCACTCACTCACTCACTCACTCAATCACTCACTCACTCATTCACTCTCACTCACTCTCACTCTCTCACTCACTCGCTCACTAAGTCAGTCTCTCTCTCTCTCTCTCTTTTTCTTTTTATATATATTTTTTTCCGTCTTCTTCTTCTTCTTCTTCTTCTTCTTCAGACCCTGTCATAGCACTAATGCCTTTCCAATACCACCAGCAGATGGAGACACTCCATTGCAACATTGGTTGTGAGCAGCAGTTTCTAAAAACAAATGCCTCATGGCGGATTTCCCATCCATCAATGGATGGTAAATTTTGTTTTTATCATTCACTGACCACAGAAACCAATGCATGGTCAAGCAACAGCAATGACACACCCTTGTGTATAGGCATGAGACCCTCATGTCATTTAACAGGATTCAGCACCACCCACAAGACAGCTACCTGTCATGTCATGTCAAACCTGCACAGGTGTGCTAGATTATTATTATTTAGTTTTATTTTATTTTTTTACACCAATCAGTGTGCAAACATGGTCATTAAAACGCTAAATGAATAGACGTTCATAAACCAGTCAGTGCAACTCATCATTTTGGTCTCCAATTCTCAAACTCAAATTCTCACCCACGGAGGATTAAATGAGAATCTTTCTTGTTTAACACTGGAATGGGGTGGTGCACTGTTCACTACCCGAAGATACTGCCACATCGGGTCAATGCATAGGGCGACAGAAGCAAGCTTCCAAATCAGCTCCCTTTCTCAAAAATCCATTTAATTTATGGTCCCCAGATAGGGAACGTATGTATCAGTATGTGCTCACAAGTCACCCAAGTGCAAGTATTCACACAAAAAAAAACGTGCCTCAGGATGCGATCTGTCGCAAGATCCTTTCTTTTTTTACACTTGATCTAAGCCAAAAGGCCTAGAGGGGATAACCGGGAAAGGGGTGGACCCAACCATGTCCCCTTCATGAGCACTCACATTACTCATAGGAATGGAAGGAAGGCTGGCAGCCAACCAGCCTCCCATACACTTTCTGGGTGGGTGGCAGTCAGCCACCCATACATACATACAGCACAGGCTAAACCCACATCATCACTTAAAAAAAGGACAGGCGACCATTGCACTCTGATGGAGCATTTAGCAATGCAATCCATAGCCTGGCTTTTGCCTGAACCCCCATCACTCCTCCTCTTGCATATAAGACAATATTTCAGATCTGCATATGAAAACAACACGCCTACCTTTGTTGCACATAGCTGCCTGCCTGTCTCTAGTTACCCCACTGGCTGTAGCTGCGTCCCTTCCGACATGGAATAACACCAACTGTAACGATAAACTGAAAATTAACAGTATAAACCTGCATCATTTTGGACTCTGGTATTTGCTGAATCCGGGTGACCTGACAATCGATGGTGGTGCCGCTGGTGATTCTGGCCTTCTTGGAATCTGTTGGGCCTATGTGTTAGCTCACACATCACTTGGGTATCCATGGTAACTACCACAACATGGTCATCTGCAGTTTACATCTAGCCCGTGGCATTGAATGGCATTTTAAAAGTGCTAAGGGTCCTGGTGCAATAATCCTCCCATGAGGATCAGCCTCAACGGCTTTGTAGATTGCACTCATGTCAGCAACTCCATATACATTTTTTTTTCTTCATGCTTCTTTCTTCATCCTTTTTTCTTTCTGTCATTCAGACTTTCATTCATTCGATCTCTCTCACTCACTTGCTTTAACTCATTTGTTCTCACTCACTCACTCACTCACTCACTCAATCACTCACTCACTCATTCACTCTCACTCACTCTCACTCTCTCACTCACTCGCTCACTAAGTCAGTCTCTCTCTCTCTCTCTCTTTTTCTTTTTATATATATTTTTTTCCGTCTTCTTCTTCTTCTTCTTCTTCTTCTTCTTCAGACCCTGTCATAGCACTAATGCCTTTCCAATACCACCAGCAGATGGAGACACTCCATTGCAACATTGGTTGTGAGCAGCAGTTTCTAAAAACAAATGCCTCATGGCGGATTTCCCATCCATCAATGGATGGTAAATTTTGTTTTTATCATTCACTGACCACAGAAACCAATGCATGGTCAAGCAACAGCAATGACACACCCTTGTGTATAGGCATGAGACCCTCATGTCATTTAACAGGATTCAGCACCACCCACAAGACTGCTACCTGTCATGTCATGTCAAACCTGCACAGGTGTGCTAGATTATTATTATTTAGTTTTATTTTATTTTTTTACACCAATCAGTGTGCAAACATGGTCATTAAAACGCTAAATGAATAGACGTTCATAAACCAGTCAGTGCAACTCATCATTTTGGTCTCCAATTCTCAAACTCAAATTCTCACCCACGGAGGATTAAATGAGAATCTTTCTTGTTTAACACTGGAATGGGGTGGTGCACTGTTCACTACCCGAAGATACTGCCACATCGGGTCAATGCATAGGGCGACAGAAGCAAGCTTCCAAATCAGCTCCCTTTCTCAAAAATCCATTTAATTTATGGTCCCCAGATAGGGAACGTATGTATCAGTATGTGCTCACAAGTCACCCAAGTGCAAGTATTCACACAAAAAAAAACGTGCCTCAGGATGCGATCTGTCGCAAGATCCTTTCTTTTTTTACACTTGATCTAAGCCAAAAGGCCTAGAGGGGATAACCGGGAAAGGGGTGGACCCAACCATGTCCCCTTCATGAGCACTCACATTACTCATAGGAATGGAAGGAAGGCTGGCAGCCAACCAGCCTCCCATACACTTTCTGGGTGGGTGGCAGTCAGCCACCCATACATACATACAGCACAGGCTAAACCCACATCATCACTTAAAAAAAGGACAGGCGACCATTGCACTCTGATGGAGCATTTAGCAATGCAATCCATAGCCTGGCTTTTGCCTGAACCCCCATCACTCCTCCTCTTGCATATAAGACAATATTTCAGATCTGCATATGAAAACAACACGCCTACCTTTGTTGCACATAGCTGCCTGCCTGTCTCTAGTTACCCCACTGGCTGTAGCTGCGTCCCTTCCGACATGGAATAACACCAACTGTAACGATAAACTGAAAATTAACAGTATAAACCTGCATCATTTTGGACTCTGGTATTTGCTGAATCCGGGTGACCTGACAATCGATGGTGGTGCCGCTGGTGATTCTGGCCTTCTTGGAATCTGTTGGGCCTATGTGTTAGCTCACACATCACTTGGGTATCCATGGTAACTACCACAACATGGTCATCTGCAGTTTACATCTAGCCCGTGGCATTGAATGGCATTTTAAAAGTGCTAAGGGTCCTGGTGCAATAATCCTCCCATGAGGATCAGCCTCAACGGCTTTGTAGATTGCACTCATGTCAGCAACTCCATATACATTTTTTTTTCTTCATGCTTCTTTCTTCATCCTTTTTTCTTTCTGTCATTCAGACTTTCATTCATTCGATCTCTCTCACTCACTTGCTTTAACTCATTTGTTCTCACTCACTCACTCACTCACTCACTCATCACTCACTCACTCATTCACTCTCACTCACTCTCACTCTCTCACTCACTCGCTCACTAAGTCAGTCTCTCTCTCTCTCTCTCTTTTCTTTTTATATATATTTTTTTCCGTCTTCTTCTTCTTCTTCTTCTTCTTCTCTTCTTCTTCTTCTTCTTCTTCTTCTTCAGACCCTGTCATAGCACTAATGCCTTTCCAATACCACCAGCAGATGGAGACACTCCATTGCAACATTGGTTGTGAGCAGCAGTTTCTAAAAACAAATGCCTCATGGCGGATTTCCCATCCATCAATGGATGGTAAATTTTGTTTTTATCATTCACTGACCACAGAAACCAATGCATGGTCAAGCAACAGCAATGACACACCCTTGTGTATAGGCATGAGACCCTCATGTCATTTAACAGGATTCAGCACCACCCACAAGACAGCTACCTGTCATGTCATGTCAAACCTGCACAGGTGTGCTAGATTATTATTATTTAGTTTTATTTTATTTTTTTACACCAATCAGTGTGCAAACATGGTCATTAAAACGCTAAATGAATAGACGTTCATAAACCAGTCAGTGCAACTCATCATTTTGGTCTCCAATTCTCAAACTCAAATTCTCACCCACGGAGGATTAAATGAGAATCTTTCTTGTTTAACACTGGAATGGGGTGGTGCACTGTTCACTACCCGAAGATACTGCCACATCGGGTCAATGCATAGGGCGACAGAAGCAAGCTTCCAAATCAGCTCCCTTTCTCAAAAATCCATTTAATTTATGGTCCCCAGATAGGGAACGTATGTATCAGTATGTGCTCACAAGTCACCCAAGTGCAAGTATTCACACAAAAAAAAACGTGCCTCAGGATGCGATCTGTCGCAAGATCCTTTCTTTTTTTACACTTGATCTAAGCCAAAAGGCCTAGAGGGGATAACCGGGAAAGGGGTGGACCCAACCATGTCCCCTTCATGAGCACTCACATTACTCATAGGAATGGAAGGAAGGCTGGCAGCCAACCAGCCTCCCATACACTTTCTGGGTGGGTGGCAGTCAGCCACCCATACATACATACAGCACAGGCTAAACCCACATCATCACTTAAAAAAAGGACAGGCGACCATTGCACTCTGATGGAGCATTTAGCAATGCAATCCATAGCCTGGCTTTTGCCTGAACCCCCATCACTCCTCCTCTTGCATATAAGACAATATTTCAGATCTGCATATGAAAACAACACGCCTACCTTTGTTGCACATAGCTGCCTGCCTGTCTCTAGTTACCCCACTGGCTGTAGCTGCGTCCCTTCCGACATGGAATAACACCAACTGTAACGATAAACTGAAAATTAACAGTATAAACCTGCATCATTTTGGACTCTGGTATTTGCTGAATCCGGGTGACCTGACAATCGATGGTGGTGCCGCTGGTGATTCTGGCCTTCTTGGAATCTGTTGGGCCTATGTGTTAGCTCACACATCACTTGGGTATCCATGGTAACTACCACAACATGGTCATCTGCAGTTTACATCTAGCCCGTGGCATTGAATGGCATTTTAAAAGTGCTAAGGGTCCTGGTGCAATAATCCTCCCATGAGGATCAGCCTCAACGGCTTTGTAGATTGCACTCATGTCAGCAACTCCATATACATTTTTTTTTCTTCATGCTTCTTTCTTCATCCTTTTTTCTTTCTGTCATTCAGACTTTCATTCATTCGATCTCTCTCACTCACTTGCTTTAACTCATTTGTTGTCACTCACTCACTCACTCACTCAATCACTCACTCACTCATTCACTCTCACTCACTCTCACTCTCTCACTCACTCGCTCACTAAGTCAGTCTCTCTCTCTCTCTCTCTCTTTTTCTTTTTATATATATTTTTTTCCGTCTTCTTCTTCTTCTTCTTCTTCTTCTTCAGACCCTGTCATAGCACTAATGCCTTTCCAATACCACCAGCAGATGGAGACACTCCATTGCAACATTGGTTGTGAGCAGCAGTTTCTAAAAACAAATGCCTCATGGCGGATTTCCCATCCATCAATGGATGGTAAATTTTGTTTTTATCATTCACTGACCACAGAAACCAATGCATGGTCAAGCAACAGCAATGACACACCCTTGTGTATAGGCATGAGACCCTCATGTCATTTAACAGGATTCAGCACCACCCACAAGACAGCTACCTGTCATGTCATGTCAAACCTGCACAGGTGTGCTAGATTATTATTATTTAGTTTTATTTTATTTTTTTACACCAATCAGTGTGCAAACATGGTCATTAAAACGCTAAATGAATAGACGTTCATAAACCAGTCAGTGCAACTCATCATTTTGGTCTCCAATTCTCAAACTCAAATTCTCACCCACGGAGGATTAAATGAGAATCTTTCTTGTTTAACACTGGAATGGGGTGGTGCACTGTTCACTACCCGAAGATACTGCCACATCGGGTCAATGCATAGGGCGACAGAAGCAAGCTTCCAAATCATCTCCCTTTCTCAAAAATCCATTTAATTTATGGTCCCCAGATAGGGAACGTATGTATCAGTATGTGCTCACAAGTCACCCAAGTGCAAGTATTCACACAAAAAAAAACGTGCCTCAGGATGCGATCTGTCGCAAGATCCTTTCTTTTTTTACACTTGATCTAAGCCAAAAGGCCTAGAGGGGATAACCGGGAAAGGGGTGGACCCAACCATGTCCCCTTCATGAGCACTCACATTACTCATAGGAATGGAAGGAAGGCTGGCAGCCAACCAGCCTCCCATACACTTTCTGGGTGGGTGGCAGTCAGCCACCCATACATACATACAGCACAGGCTAAACCCACATCATCACTTAAAAAAAGGACAGGCGACCATTGCACTCTGATGGAGCATTTAGCAATGCAATCCATAGCCTGGCTTTTGCCTGAACCCCCATCACTCCTCCTCTTGCATATAAGACAATATTTCAGATCTGCATATGAAAACAACACGCCTACCTTTGTTGCACATAGCTGCCTGCCTGTCTCTAGTTACCCCACTGGCTGTAGCTGCGTCCCTTCCGACATGGAATAACACCAACTGTAACGATAAACTGAAAATTAACAGTATAAACCTGCATCATTTTGGACTCTGGTATTTGCTGAATCCGGGTGACCTGACAATCGATGGTGGTGCCGCTGGTGATTCTGGCCTTCTTGGAATCTGTTGGGCCTATGTGTTAGCTCACACATCACTTGGGTATCCATGGTAACTACCACAACATGGTCATCTGCAGTTTACATCTAGCCCGTGGCATTGAATGGCATTTTAAAAGTGCTAAGGGTCCTGGTGCAATAATCCTCCCATGAGGATCAGCCTCAACGGCTTTGTAGATTGCACTCATGTCAGCAACTCCATATACATTTTTTTTTCTTCATGCTTCTTTCTTCATCCTTTTTTCTTTCTGTCATTCAGACTTTCATTCATTCGATCTCTCTCACTCACTTGCTTTAACTCATTTGTTCTCACTCACTCACTCACTCACTCAATCACTCACTCACTCATTCACTCTCACTCACTCTCACTCTCTCACTCACTCGCTCACTAAGTCAGTCTCTCTCTCTCTCTCTTTTTCTTTTTATATATATTTTTTTCCGTCTTCTTCTTCTTCTTCTTCTTCTTCTTCTTCTTCTTCTTCTTCAGACCCTGTCATAGCACTAATGCCTTTCCAATACCACCAGCAGATGGAGACACTCCATTGCAACATTGGTTGTGAGCAGCAGTTTCTAAAAACAAATGCCTCATGGCGGATTTCCCATCCATCAATGGATGGTAAATTTTGTTTTTATCATTCACTGACCACAGAAACCAATGCATGGTCAAGCAACAGCAATGACACACCCTTGTGTATAGGCATGAGACCCTCATGTCATTTAACAGGATTCAGCACCACCCACAAGACAGCTACCTGTCATGTCATGTCAAACCTGCACAGGTGTGCTAGATTATTATTATTTAGTTTTATTTTATTTTTTTACACCAATCAGTGTGCAAACATGGTCATTAAAACGCTAAATGAATAGACGTTCATAAACCAGTCAGTGCAACTCATCATTTTGGTCTCCAATTCTCAAACTCAAATTCTCACCCACGGAGGATTAAATGAGAATCTTTCTTGTTTAACACTGGAATGGGGTGGTGCACTGTTCACTACCCGAAGATACTGCCACATCGGGTCAATGCATAGGGCGACAGAAGCAAGCTTCCAAATCAGCTCCCTTTCTCAAAAATCCATTTAATTTATGGTCCCCAGATAGGGAACGTATGTATCAGTATGTGCTCACAAGTCACCCAAGTGCAAGTATTCACACAAAAAAAAACGTGCCTCAGGATGCGATCTGTCGCAAGATCCTTTCTTTTTTTACACTTGATCTAAGCCAAAAGGCCTAGAGGGGATAACCGGGAAAGGGGTGGACCCAACCATGTCCCCTTCATGAGCACTCACATTACTCATAGGAATGGAAGGAAGGCTGGCAGCCAACCAGCCTCCCATACACTTTCTGGGTGGGTGGCAGTCAGCCACCCATACATACATACAGCACAGGCTAAACCCACATCATCACTTAAAAAAAGGACAGGCGACCATTGCACTCTGATGGAGCATTTAGCAATGCAATCCATAGCCTGGCTTTTGCCTGAACCCCCATCACTCCTCCTCTTGCATATAAGACAATATTTCAGATCTGCATATGAAAACAACACGCCTACCTTTGTTGCACATAGCTGCCTGCCTGTCTCTAGTTACCCCACTGGCTGTAGCTGCGTCCCTTCCGACATGGAATAACACCAACTGTAACGATAAACTGAAAATTAACAGTATAAACCTGCATCATTTTGGACTCTGGTATTTGCTGAATCCGGGTGACCTGACAATCGATGGTGGTGCCGCTGGTGATTCTGGCCTTCTTGGAATCTGTTGGGCCTATGTGTTAGCTCACACATCACTTGGGTATCCATGGTAACTACCACAACATGGTCATCTGCAGTTTACATCTAGCCCGTGGCATTGAATGGCATTTTAAAAGTGCTAAGGGTCCTGGTGCAATAATCCTCCCATGAGGATCAGCCTCAACGGCTTTGTAGATTGCACTCATGTCAGCAACTCCATATACATTTTTTTTTCTTCATGCTTCTTTCTTCATCCTTTTTTCTTTCTGTCATTCAGACTTTCATTCATTCGATCTCTCTCACTCACTTGCTTTAACTCATTTGTTCTCACTCACTCACTCACTCACTCAATCACTCACTCACTCATTCACTCTCACTCACTCTCACTCTCTCACTCACTCGCTCACTAAGTCAGTCTCTCTCTCTCTCTCTCTTTTTCTTTTTATATATATTTTTTTCCGTCTTCTTCTTCTTCTTCTTCTTCTTCTTCTTCTTCTTCTTCAGACCCTGTCATAGCACTAATGCCTTTCCAATACCACCAGCAGATGGAGACACTCCATTGCAACATTGGTTGTGAGCAGCAGTTTCTAAAAACAAATGCCTCATGGCGGATTTCCCATCCATCAATGGATGGTAAATTTTGTTTTTATCATTCACTGACCACAGAAACCAATGCATGGTCAAGCAACAGCAATGACACACCCTTGTGTATAGGCATGGGACCCTCATGTCATTTAACAGGATTCAGCACCACCCACAAGACTGCTACCTGTCATGTCATGTCAAACCTGCACAGGTGTGCTAGATTATTATTATTTAGTTTTATTTTATTTTTTTACACCAATCAGTGTGCAAACATGGTCATTAAAACGCTAAATGAATAGACGTTCATAAACCAGTCAGTGCAACTCATCATTTTGGTCTCCAATTCTCAAACTCAAATTCTCACCCACGGAGGATTAAATGAGAATCTTTCTTGTTTAACACTGGAATGGGGTGGTGCACTGTTCACTACCCGAAGATACTGCCACATCGGGTCAATGCATAGGGCGACAGAAGCAAGCTTCCAAATCAGCTCCCTTTCTCAAAAATCCATTTAATTTATGGTCCCCAGATAGGGAACGTATGTATCAGTATGTGCTCACAAGTCACCCAAGTGCAAGTATTCACACAAAAAAAAACGTGCCTCAGGATGCGATCTGTCGCAAGATCCTTTCTTTTTTTACACTTGATCTAAGCCAAAAGGCCTAGAGGGGATAACCGGGAAAGGGGTGGACCCAACCATGTCCCCTTCATGAGCACTCACATTACTCATAGGAATGGAAGGAAGGCTGGCAGCCAACCAGCCTCCCATACACTTTCTGGGTGGGTGGCAGTCAGCCACCCATACATACATACAGCACAGGCTAAACCCACATCATCACTTAAAAAAAGGACAGGCGACCATTGCACTCTGATGGAGCATTTAGCAATGCAATCCATAGCCTGGCTTTTGCCTGAACCCCCATCACTCCTCCTCTTGCATATAAGACAATATTTCAGATCTGCATATGAAAACAACACGCCTACCTTTGTTGCACATAGCTGCCTGCCTGTCTCTAGTTACCCCACTGGCTGTAGCTGCGTCCCTTCCGACATGGAATAACACCAACTGTAACGATAAACTGAAAATTAACAGTATAAACCTGCATCATTTTGGACTCTGGTATTTGCTGAATCCGGGTGACCTGACAATCGATGGTGGTGCCGCTGGTGATTCTGGCCTTCTTGGAATCTGTTGGGCCTATGTGTTAGCTCACACATCACTTGGGTATCCATGGTAACTACCACAACATGGTCATCTGCAGTTTACATCTAGCCCGTGGCATTGAATGGCATTTTAAAAGTGCTAAGGGTCCTGGTGCAATAATCCTCCCATGAGGATCAGCCTCAACGGCTTTGTAGATTGCACTCATGTCAGCAACTCCATATACATTTTTTTTTCTTCATGCTTCTTTCTTCATCCTTTTTTCTTTCTGTCATTCAGACTTTCATTCATTCGATCTCTCTCACTCACTTGCTTTAACTCATTTGTTCTCACTCACTCACTCACTCACTCAATCACTCACTCACTCATTCACTCTCACTCACTCTCACTCTCTCACTCACTCGCTCACTAAGTCAGTCTCTCTCTCTCTCTCTCTTTTTCTTTTTATATATATTTTTTTCCGTCTTCTTCTTCTTCTTCTTCTTCAGACCCTGTCATAGCACTAATGCCTTTCCAATACCACCAGCAGATGGAGACACTCCATTGCAACATTGGTTGTGAGCAGCAGTTTCTAAAAACAAATGCCTCATGGCGGATTTCCCATCCATCAATGGATGGTAAATTTTGTTTTTATCATTCACTGACCACAGAAACCAATGCATGGTCAAGCAACAGCAATGACACACCCTTGTGTATAGGCATGAGACCCTCATGTCATTTAACAGGATTCAGCACCACCCACAAGACTGCTACCTGTCATGTCATGTCAAACCTGCACAGGTGTGCTAGATTATTATTATTTAGTTTTATTTTATTTTTTTACACCAATCAGTGTGCAAACATGGTCATTAAAACGCTAAATGAATAGACGTTCATAAACCAGTCAGTGCAACTCATCATTTTGGTCTCCAATTCTCAAACTCAAATTCTCACCCACGGAGGATTAAATGAGAATCTTTCTTGTTTAACACTGGAATGGGGTGGTGCACTGTTCACTACCCGAAGATACTGCCACATCGGGTCAATGCATAGGGCGACAGAAGCAAGCTTCCAAATCATCTCCCTTTCTCAAAAATCCATTTAATTTATGGTCCCCAGATAGGGAACGTATGTATCAGTATGTGCTCACAAGTCACCCAAGTGCAAGTATTCACACAAAAAAAAACGTGCCTCAGGATGCGATCTGTCGCAAGATCCTTTCTTTTTTTACACTTGATCTAAGCCAAAAGGCCTAGAGGGGATAACCGGGAAAGGGGTGGACCCAACCATGTCCCCTTCATGAGCACTCACATTACTCATAGGAATGGAAGGAAGGCTGGCAGCCAACCAGCCTCCCATACACTTTCTGGGTGGGTGGCAGTCAGCCACCCATACATACATACAGCACAGGCTAAACCCACATCATCACTTAAAAAAAGGACAGGCGACCATTGCACTCTGATGGAGCATTTAGCAATGCAATCCATAGCCTGGCTTTTGCCTGAACCCCCATCACTCCTCCTCTTGCATATAAGACAATATTTCAGATCTGCATATGAAAACAACACGCCTACCTTTGTTGCACATAGCTGCCTGCCTGTCTCTAGTTACCCCACTGGCTGTAGCTGCGTCCCTTCCGACATGGAATAACACCAACTGTAACGATAAACTGAAAATTAACAGTATAAACCTGCATCATTTTGGACTCTGGTATTTGCTGAATCCGGGTGACCTGACAATCGATGGTGGTGCCGCTGGTGATTCTGGCCTTCTTGGAATCTGTTGGGCCTATGTGTTAGCTCACACATCACTTGGGTATCCATGGTAACTACCACAACATGGTCATCTGCAGTTTACATCTAGCCCGTGGCATTGAATGGCATTTTAAAAGTGCTAAGGGTCCTGGTGCAATAATCCTCCCATGAGGATCAGCCTCAACGGCTTTGTAGATTGCACTCATGTCAGCAACTCCATATACATTTTTTTTTCTTCATGCTTCTTTCTTCATCCTTTTTTCTTTCTGTCATTCAGACTTTCATTCATTCGATCTCTCTCACTCACTTGCTTTAACTCATTTGTTCTCACTCACTCACTCTCTCACTCACTCAATCACTCACTCACTCATTCACTCTCACTCACTCTCACTCTCTCACTCACTCGCTCACTAAGTCAGTCTCTCTCTCTCTCTCTCTTTTTCTTTTTATATATATTTTTTTCCGTCTTCTTCTTCTTCTTCTTCTTCTTCTTCTTCTTCTTCTTCAGACCCTGTCATAGCACTAATGCCTTTCCAATACCACCAGCAGATGGAGACACTCCATTGCAACATTGGTTGTGAGCAGCAGTTTCTAAAAACAAATGCCTCATGGCGGATTTCCCATCCATCAATGGATGGTAAATTTTGTTTTTATCATTCACTGACCACAGAAACCAATGCATGGTCAAGCAACAGCAATGACACACCCTTGTGTATAGGCATGAGACCCTCATGTCATTTAACAGGATTCAGCACCACCCACAAGACAGCTACCTGTCATGTCATGTCAAACCTGCACAGGTGTGCTAGATTATTATTATTTAGTTTTATTTTATTTTTTTACACCAATCAGTGTGCAAACATGGTCATTAAAACGCTAAATGAATAGACGTTCATAAACCAGTCAGTGCAACTCATCATTTTGGTCTCCAATTCTCAAACTCAAATTCTCACCCACGGAGGATTAAATGAGAATCTTTCTTGTTTAACACTGGAATGGGGTGGTGCACTGTTCACTACCCGAAGATACTGCCACATCGGGTCAATGCATAGGGCGACAGAAGCAAGCTTCCAAATCAGCTCCCTTTCTCAAAAATCCATTTAATTTATGGTCCCCAGATAGGGAACGTATGTATCAGTATGTGCTCACAAGTCACCCAAGTGCAAGTATTCACACAAAAAAAAACGTGCCTCAGGATGCGATCTGTCGCAAGATCCTTTCTTTTTTTACACTTGATCTAAGCCAAAAGGCCTAGAGGGGATAACCGGGAAAGGGGTGGACCCAACCATGTCCCCTTCATGAGCACTCACATTACTCATAGGAATGGAAGGAAGGCTGGCAGCCAACCAGCCTCCCATACACTTTCTGGGTGGGTGGCAGTCAGCCACCCATACATACATACAGCACAGGCTAAACCCACATCATCACTTAAAAAAAGGACAGGCGACCATTGCACTCTGATGGAGCATTTAGCAATGCAATCCATAGCCTGGCTTTTGCCTGAACCCCCATCACTCCTCCTCTTGCATATAAGACAATATTTCAGATCTGCATATGAAAACAACACGCCTACCTTTGTTGCACATAGCTGCCTGCCTGTCTCTAGTTACCCCACTGGCTGTAGCTGCGTCCCTTCCGACATGGAATAACACCAACTGTAACGATAAACTGAAAATTAACAGTATAAACCTGCATCATTTTGGACTCTGGTATTTGCTGAATCCGGGTGACCTGACAATCGATGGTGGTGCCGCTGGTGATTCTGGCCTTCTTGGAATCTGTTGGGCCTATGTGTTAGCTCACACATCACTTGGGTATCCATGGTAACTACCACAACATGGTCATCTGCAGTTTACATCTAGCCCGTGGCATTGAATGGCATTTTAAAAGTGCTAAGGGTCCTGGTGCAATAATCCTCCCATGAGGATCAGCCTCAACGGCTTTGTAGATTGCACTCATGTCAGCAACTCCATATACATTTTTTTTTCTTCATGCTTCTTTCTTCATCCTTTTTTCTTTCTGTCATTCAGACTTTCATTCATTCGATCTCTCTCACTCACTTGCTTTAACTCATTTGTTCTCACTCACTCACTCACTCACTCAATCACTCACTCACTCATTCACTCTCACTCACTCTCACTCTCTCACTCACTCGCTCACTAAGTCAGTCTCTCTCTCTCTCTCTCTTTTTCTTTTTATATATATTTTTTTCCGTCTTCTTCTTCTTCTTCTTCTTCTTCTTCTTCAGACCCTGTCATAGCACTAATGCCTTTCCAATACCACCAGCAGATGGAGACACTCCATTGCAACATTGGTTGTGAGCAGCAGTTTCTAAAAACAAATGCCTCATGGCGGATTTCCCATCCATCAATGGATGGTAAATTTTGTTTTTATCATTCACTGACCACAGAAACCAATGCATGGTCAAGCAACAGCAATGACACACCCTTGTGTATAGGCATGAGACCCTCATGTCATTTAACAGGATTCAGCACCACCCACAAGACAGCTACCTGTCATGTCATGTCAAACCTGCACAGGTGTGCTAGATTATTATTATTTAGTTTTATTTTATTTTTTTACACCAATCAGTGTGCAAACATGGTCATTAAAACGCTAAATGAATAGACGTTCATAAACCAGTCAGTGCAACTCATCATTTTGGTCTCCAATTCTCAAACTCAAATTCTCACCCACGGAGGATTAAATGAGAATCTTTCTTGTTTAACACTGGAATGGGGTGGTGCACTGTTCACTACCCGAAGATACTGCCACATCGGGTCAATGCATAGGGCGACAGAAGCAAGCTTCCAAATCAGCTCCCTTTCTCAAAAATCCATTTAATTTATGGTCCCCAGATAGGGAACGTATGTATCAGTATGTGCTCACAAGTCACCCAAGTGCAAGTATTCACACAAAAAAAAACGTGCCTCAGGATGCAATCTGTCGCAAGATCCTTTCTTTTTTTACACTTGATCTAAGCCAAAAGGCCTAGAGGGGATAACCGGGAAAGGGGTGGACCCAACCATGTCCCCTTCATGAGCACTCACATTACTCATAGGAATGGAAGGAAGGCTGGCAGCCAACCAGCCTCCCATACACTTTCTGGGTGGGTGGCAGTCAGCCACCCATACATACATACAGCACAGGCTAAACCCACATCATCACTTAAAAAAAGGACAGGCGACCATTGCACTCTGATGGAGCATTTAGCAATGCAATCCATAGCCTGGCTTTTGCCTGAACCCCCATCACTCCTCCTCTTGCATATAAGACAATATTTCAGATCTGCATATGAAAACAACACGCCTACCTTTGTTGCACATAGCTGCCTGCCTGTCTCTAGTTACCCCACTGGCTGTAGCTGCGTCCCTTCCGACATGGAATAACACCAACTGTAACGATAAACTGAAAATTAACAGTATAAACCTGCATCATTTTGGACTCTGGTATTTGCTGAATCCGGGTGACCTGACAATCGATGGTGGTGCCGCTGGTGATTCTGGCCTTCTTGGAATCTGTTGGGCCTATGTGTTAGCTCACACATCACTTGGGTATCCATGGTAACTACCACAACATGGTCATCTGCAGTTTACATCTAGCCCGTGGCATTGAATGGCATTTTAAAAGTGCTAAGGGTCCTGGTGCAATAATCCTCCCATGAGGATCAGCCTCAACGGCTTTGTAGATTGCACTCATGTCAGCAACTCCATATACATTTTTTTTTCTTCATGCTTCTTTCTTCATCCTTTTTTCTTTCTGTCATTCAGACTTTCATTCATTCGATCTCTCTCACTCACTTGCTTTAACTCATTTGTTCTCACTCACTCACTCACTCACTCACTCAATCACTCACTCACTCATTCACTCTCACTCACTCTCACTCTCTCACTCACTCGCTCACTAAGTCAGTCTCTCTCTCTCTCTCTCTTTTTCTTTTTATATATATATTTTTCCGTCTTCTTCTTCTTCTTCTTCTTCTTCTTCTTCAGACCCTGTCATAGCACTAATGCCTTTCCAATACCACCAGCAGATGGAGACACTCCATTGCAACATTGGTTGTGAGCAGCAGTTTCTAAAAACAAATGCCTCATGGCGGATTTCCCATCCATCAATGGATGGTAAATTTTGTTTTTATCATTCACTGACCACAGAAACCAATGCATGGTCAAGCAACAGCAATGACACACCCTTGTGTATAGGCATGAGACCCTCATGTCATTTAACAGGATTCAGCACCACCCACAAGACAGCTACCTGTCATGTCATGTCAAACCTGCACAGGTGTGCTAGATTATTATTATTTAGTTTTATTTTATTTTTTTACACCAATCAGTGTGCAAACATGGTCATTAAAACGCTAAATGAATAGACGTTCATAAACCAGTCAGTGCAACTCATCATTTTGGTCTCCAATTCTCAAACTCAAATTCTCACCCACGGAGGATTAAATGAGAATCTTTCTTGTTTAACACTGGAATGGGGTGGTGCACTGTTCACTACCCGAAGATACTGCCACATCGGGTCAATGCATAGGGCGACAGAAGCAAGCTTCCAAATCAGCTCCCTTTCTCAAAAATCCATTTAATTTATGGTCCCCAGATAGGGAACGTATGTATCAGTATGTGCTCACAAGTCACCCAAGTGCAAGTATTCACACAAAAAAAAACGTGCCTCAGGATGCGATCTGTCGCAAGATCCTTTCTTTTTTTACACTTGATCTAAGCCAAAAGGCCTAGAGGGGATAACCGGGAAAGGGGTGGACCCAACCATGTCCCCTTCATGAGCACTCACATTACTCATAGGAATGGAAGGAAGGCTGGCAGCCAACCAGCCTCCCATACACTTTCTGGGTGGGTGGCAGTCAGCCACCCATACATACATACAGCACAGGCTAAACCCACATCATCACTTAAAAAAAGGACAGGCGACCATTGCACTCTGATGGAGCATTTAGCAATGCAATCCATAGCCTGGCTTTTGCCTGAACCCCCATCACTCCTCCTCTTGCATATAAGACAATATTTCAGATCTGCATATGAAAACAACACGCCTACCTTTGTTGCACATAGCTGCCTGCCTGTCTCTAGTTACCCCACTGGCTGTAGCTGCGTCCCTTCCGACATGGAATAACACCAACTGTAACGATAAACTGAAAATTAACAGTATAAACCTGCATCATTTTGGACTCTGGTATTTGCTGAATCCGGGTGACCTGACAATCGATGGTGGTGCCGCTGGTGATTCTGGCCTTCTTGGAATCTGTTGGGCCTATGTGTTAGCTCACACATCACTTGGGTATCCATGGTAACTACCACAACATGGTCATCTGCAGTTTACATCTAGCCCGTGGCATTGAATGGCATTTTAAAAGTGCTAAGGGTCCTGGTGCAATAATCCTCCCATGAGGATCAGCCTCAACGGCTAGGATCAGCCTCAACGGCTTTGTAGATTGCACTCATGTCAGCAACTCCATATACATTTTTTTTTCTTCATGCTTCTTTCTTCATCCTTTTTTCTTTCTGTCATTCAGACTTTCATTCATTCGATCTCTCTCACTCACTTGCTTTAACTCATTTGTTCTCACTCACTCACTCACTCACTCAATCACTCACTCACTCATTCACTCTCACTCACTCTCACTCTCTCACTCACTCGCTCACTAAGTCAGTCTCTCTCTCTCTCTCTCTTTTTCTTTTTATATATATTTTTTTCCGTCTTCTTCTTCTTCTTCTTCTTCTTCAGACCCTGTCATAGCACTAATGCCTTTCCAATACCACCAGCAGATGGAGACACTCCATTGCAACATTGGTTGTGAGCAGCAGTTTCTAAAAACAAATGCCTCATGGCGGATTTCCCATCCATCAATGGATGGTAAATTTTGTTTTTATCATTCACTGACCACAGAAACCAATGCATGGTCAAGCAACAGCAATGACACACCCTTGTGTATAGGCATGAGACCCTCATGTCATTTAACAGGATTCAGCACCACCCACAAGACAGCTACCTGTCATGTCATGTCAAACCTGCACAGGTGTGCTAGATTATTATTATTTAGTTTTATTTTATTTTTTTACACCAATCAGTGTGCAAACATGGTCATTAAAACGCTAAATGAATAGACGTTCATAAACCAGTCAGTGCAACTCATCATTTTGGTCTCCAATTCTCAAACTCAAATTCTCACCCACGGAGGATTAAATGAGAATCTTTCTTGTTTAACACTGGAATGGGGTGGTGCACTGTTCACTACCCGAAGATACTGCCACATCGGGTCAATGCATAGGGCGACAGAAGCAAGCTTCCAAATCAGCTCCCTTTCTCAAAAATCCATTTAATTTATGGTCCCCAGATAGGGAACGTATGTATCAGTATGTGCTCACAAGTCACCCAAGTGCAAGTATTCACACAAAAAAAAACGTGCCTCAGGATGCGATCTGTCGCAAGATCCTTTCTTTTTTTACACTTGATCTAAGCCAAAAGGCCTAGAGGGGATAACCGGGAAAGGGGTGGACCCAACCATGTCCCCTTCATGAGCACTCACATTACTCATAGGAATGGAAGGAAGGCTGGCAGCCAACCAGCCTCCCATACACTTTCTGGGTGGGTGGCAGTCAGCCACCCATACATACATACAGCACAGGCTAAACCCACATCATCACTTAAAAAAAGGACAGGCGACCATTGCACTCTGATGGAGCATTTAGCAATGCAATCCATAGCCTGGCTTTTGCCTGAACCCCCATCACTCCTCCTCTTGCATATAAGACAATATTTCAGATCTGCATATGAAAACAACACGCCTACCTTTGTTGCACATAGCTGCCTGCCTGTCTCTAGTTACCCCACTGGCTGTAGCTGCGTCCCTTCCGACATGGAATAACACCAACTGTAACGATAAACTGAAAATTAACAGTATAAACCTGCATCATTTTGGACTCTGGTATTTGCTGAATCCGGGTGACCTGACAATCGATGGTGGTGCCGCTGGTGATTCTGGCCTTCTTGGAATCTGTTGGGCCTATGTGTTAGCTCACACATCACTTGGGTATCCATGGTAACTACCACAACATGGTCATCTGCAGTTTACATCTAGCCCGTGGCATTGAATGGCATTTTAAAAGTGCTAAGGGTCCTGGTGCAATAATCCTCCCATGAGGATCAGCCTCAACGGCTTTGTAGATTGCACTCATGTCAGCAACTCCATATACATTTTTTTTTCTTCATGCTTCTTTCTTCATCCTTTTTTCTTTCTGTCATTCAGACTTTCATTCATTCGATCTCTCTCACTCACTTGCTTTAACTCATTTGTTCTCACTCACTCACTCACTCACTCACTCAATCACTCACTCACTCATTCACTCTCACTCACTCTCACTCTCTCACTCACTCGCTCACTAAGTCAGTCTCTCTCTCTCTCTCTCTTTTTCTTTTTATATATATTTTTTTCCGTCTTCTTCTTCTTCTTCTTCTTCTTCAGACCCTGTCATAGCACTAATGCCTTTCCAATACCACCAGCAGATGGAGACACTCCATTGCAACATTGGTTGTGAGCAGCAGTTTCTAAAAACAAATGCCTCATGGCGGATTTCCCATCCATCAATGGATGGTAAATTTTGTTTTTATCATTCACTGACCACAGAAACCAATGCATGGTCAAGCAACAGCAATGACACACCCTTGTGTATAGGCATGAGACCCTCATGTCATTTAACAGGATTCAGCACCACCCACAAGACAGCTACCTGTCATGTCATGTCAAACCTGCACAGGTGTGCTAGATTATTATTATTTAGTTTTATTTTATTTTTTTACACCAATCAGTGTGCAAACATGGTCATTAAAACGCTAAATGAATAGACGTTCATAAACCAGTCAGTGCAACTCATCATTTTGGTCTCCAATTCTCAAACTCAAATTCTCACCCACGGAGGATTAAATGAGAATCTTTCTTGTTTAACACTGGAATGGGGTGGTGCACTGTTCACTACCCGAAGATACTGCCACATCGGGTCAATGCATAGGGCGACAGAAGCAAGCTTCCAAATCAGCTCCCTTTCTCAAAAATCCATTTAATTTATGGTCCCCAGATAGGGAACGTATGTATCAGTATGTGCTCACAAGTCACCCAAGTGCAAGTATTCACACAAAAAAAAACGTGCCTCAGGATGCGATCTGTCGCAAGATCCTTTCTTTTTTTACACTTGATCTAAGCCAAAAGGCCTAGAGGGGATAACCGGGAAAGGGGTGGACCCAACCATGTCCCCTTCATGAGCACTCACATTACTCATAGGAATGGAAGGAAGGCTGGCAGCCAACCAGCCTCCCATACACTTTCTGGGTGGGTGGCAGTCAGCCACCCATACATACATACAGCACAGGCTAAACCCACATCATCACTTAAAAAAAGGACAGGCGACCATTGCACTCTGATGGAGCATTTAGCAATGCAATCCATAGCCTGGCTTTTGCCTGAACCCCCATCACTCCTCCTCTTGCATATAAGACAATATTTCAGATCTGCATATGAAAACAACACGCCTACCTTTGTTGCACATAGCTGCCTGCCTGTCTCTAGTTACCCCACTGGCTGTAGCTGCGTCCCTTCCGACATGGAATAACACCAACTGTAACGATAAACTGAAAATTAACAGTATAAACCTGCATCATTTTGGACTCTGGTATTTGCTGAATCCGGGTGACCTGACAATCGATGGTGGTGCCGCTGGTGATTCTGGCCTTCTTGGAATCTGTTGGGCCTATGTGTTAGCTCACACATCACTTGGGTATCCATGGTAACTACCACAACATGGTCATCTGCAGTTTACATCTAGCCCGTGGCATTGAATGGCATTTTAAAAGTGCTAAGGGTCCTGGTGCAATAATCCTCCCATGAGGATCAGCCTCAACGGCTTTGTAGATTGCACTCATGTCAGCAACTCCATATACATTTTTTTTTCTTCATGCTTCTTTCTTCATCCTTTTTTCTTTCTGTCATTCAGACTTTCATTCATTCGATCTCTCTCACTCACTTGCTTTAACTCATTTGTTCTCACTCACTCACTCACTCACTCAATCACTCACTCACTCATTCACTCTCACTCACTCTCACTCTCTCACTCACTCGCTCACTAAGTCAGTCTCTCTCTCTCTCTCTCTTTTTCTTTTTATATATATTTTTTTCCGTCTTCTTCTTCTTCTTCTTCTTCTTCTTCAGACCCTGTCATAGCACTAATGCCTTTCCAATACCACCAGCAGATGGAGACACTCCATTGCAACATTGGTTGTGAGCAGCAGTTTCTAAAAACAAATGCCTCATGGCGGATTTCCCATCCATCAATGGATGGTAAATTTTGTTTTTATCATTCACTGACCACAGAAACCAATGCATGGTCAAGCAACAGCAATGACACACCCTTGTGTATAGGCATGAGACCCTCATGTCATTTAACAGGATTCAGCACCACCCACAAGACAGCTACCTGTCATGTCATGTCAAACCTGCACAGGTGTGCTAGATTATTATTATTTAGTTTTATTTTATTTTTTTACACCAATCAGTGTGCAAACATGGTCATTAAAACGCTAAATGAATAGACGTTCATAAACCAGTCAGTGCAACTCATCATTTTGGTCTCCAATTCTCAAACTCAAATTCTCACCCACGGAGGATTAAATGAGAATCTTTCTTGTTTAACACTGGAATGGGGTGGTGCACTGTTCACTACCCGAAGATACTGCCACATCGGGTCAATGCATAGGGCGACAGAAGCAAGCTTCCAAATCAGCTCCCTTTCTCAAAAATCCATTTAATTTATGGTCCCCAGATAGGGAACGTATGTATCAGTATGTGCTCACAAGTCACCCAAGTGCAAGTATTCACACAAAAAAAAAACGTGCCTCAGGATGCGATCTGTCGCAAGATCCTTTCTTTTTTTACACTTGATCTAAGCCAAAAGGCCTAGAGGGGATAACCGGGAAAGGGGTGGACCCAACCATGTCCCCTTCATGAGCACTCACATTACTCATAGGAATGGAAGGAAGGCTGGCAGCCAACCAGCCTCCCATACACTTTCTGGGTGGGTGGCAGTCAGCCACCCATACATACATACAGCACAGGCTAAACCCACATCATCACTTAAAAAAAGGACAGGCGACCATTGCACTCTGATGGAGCATTTAGCAATGCAATCCATAGCCTGGCTTTTGCCTGAACCCCCATCACTCCTCCTCTTGCATATAAGACAATATTTCAGATCTGCATATGAAAACAACACGCCTACCTTTGTTGCACATAGCTGCCTGCCTGTCTCTAGTTACCCCACTGGCTGTAGCTGCGTCCCTTCCGACATGGAATAACACCAACTGTAACGATAAACTGAAAATTAACAGTATAAACCTGCATCATTTTGGACTCTGGTATTTGCTGAATCCGGGTGACCTGACAATCGATGGTGGTGCCGCTGGTGATTCTGGCCTTCTTGGAATCTGTTGGGCCTATGTGTTAGCTCACACATCACTTGGGTATCCATGGTAACTACCACAACATGGTCATCTGCAGTTTACATCTAGCCCGTGGCATTGAATGGCATTTTAAAAGTGCTAAGGGTCCTGGTGCAATAATCTTCCCATGAGGATCAGCCTCAACGGCTTTGTAGATTGCACTCATGTCAGCAACTCCATATACATTTTTTTTTCTTCATGCTTCTTTCTTCATCCTTTTTTCTTTCTGTCATTCAGACTTTCATTCATTCGATCTCTCTCACTCACTTGCTTTAACTCATTTGTTCTCACTCACTCACTCACTCACTCAATCACTCACTCACTCATTCACTCTCACTCACTCTCACTCTCTCACTCACTCGCTCACTAAGTCAGTCTCTCTCTCTCTCTCTCTCTTTTTCTTTTTATATATATTTTTTTCCGTCTTCTTCTTCTTCTTCTTCTTCTTCTTCAGACCCTGTCATAGCACTAATGCCTTTCCAATACCACCAGCAGATGGAGACACTCCATTGCAACATTGGTTGTGAGCAGCAGTTTCTAAAAACAAATGCCTCATGGCGGATTTCCCATCCATCAATGGATGGTAAATTTTGTTTTTATCATTCACTGACCACAGAAACCAATGCATGGTCAAGCAACAGCAATGACACACCCTTGTGTATAGGCATGAGACCCTCATGTCATTTAACAGGATTCAGCACCACCCACAAGACAGCTACCTGTCATGTCATGTCAAACCTGCACAGGTGTGCTAGATTATTATTATTTAGTTTTATTTTATTTTTTTACACCAATCAGTGTGCAAACATGGTCATTAAAACGCTAAATGAATAGACGTTCATAAACCAGTCAGTGCAACTCATCATTTTGGTCTCCAATTCTCAAACTCAAATTCTCACCCACGGAGGATTAAATGAGAATCTTTCTTGTTTAACACTGGAATGGGGTGGTGCACTGTTCACTACCCGAAGATACTGCCACATCGGGTCAATGCATAGGGCGACAGAAGCAAGCTTCCAAATCAGCTCCCTTTCTCAAAAATCCATTTAATTTATGGTCCCCAGATAGGGAACGTATGTATCAGTATGTGCTCACAAGTCACCCAAGTGCAAGTATTCACACAAAAAAAAAACGTGCCTCAGGATGCGATCTGTCGCAAGATCCTTTCTTTTTTTACACTTGATCTAAGCCAAAAGGCCTAGAGGGGATAACCGGGAAAGGGGTGGACCCAACCATGTCCCCTTCATGAGCACTCACATTACTCATAGGAATGGAAGGAAGGCTGGCAGCCAACCAGCCTCCCATACACTTTCTGGGTGGGTGGCAGTCAGCCACCCATACATACATACAGCACAGGCTAAACCCACATCATCACTTAAAAAAAGGACAGGCGACCATTGCACTCTGATGGAGCATTTAGCAATGCAATCCATAGCCTGGCTTTTGCCTGAACCCCCATCACTCCTCCTCTTGCATATAAGACAATATTTCAGATCTGCATATGAAAACAACACGCCTACCTTTGTTGCACATAGCTGCCTGCCTGTCTCTAGTTACCCCACTGGCTGTAGCTGCGTCCCTTCCGACATGGAATAACACCAACTGTAACGATAAACTGAAAATTAACAGTATAAACCTGCATCATTTTGGACTCTGGTATTTGCTGAATCCGGGTGACCTGACAATCGATGGTGGTGCCGCTGGTGATTCTGGCCTTCTTGGAATCTGTTGGGCCTATGTGTTAGCTCACACATCACTTGGGTATCCATGGTAACTACCACAACATGGTCATCTGCAGTTTACATCTAGCCCGTGGCATTGAATGGCATTTTAAAAGTGCTAAGGGTCCTGGTGCAATAATCTTCCCATGAGGATCAGCCTCAACGGCTTTGTAGATTGCACTCATGTCAGCAACTCCATATACATTTTTTTTTCTTCATGCTTCTTTCTTCATCCTTTTTTCTTTCTGTCATTCAGACTTTCATTCATTCGATCTCTCTCACTCACTTGCTTTAACTCATTTGTTCTCACTCACTCACTCACTCACTCAATCACTCACTCACTCATTCACTCTCACTCACTCTCACTCTCTCACTCACTCGCTCACTAAGTCAGTCTCTCTCTCTCTCTCTCTCTTTTTCTTTTTATATATATTTTTTTCCGTCTTCTTCTTCTTCTTCTTCTTCTTCTTCTTCTTCAGACCCTGTCATAGCACTAATGCCTTTCCAATACCACCAGCAGATGGAGACACTCCATTGCAACATTGGTTGTGAGCAGCAGTTTCTAAAAACAAATGCCTCATGGCGGATTTCCCATCCATCAATGGATGGTAAATTTTGTTTTTATCATTCACTGACCACAGAAACCAATGCATGGTCAAGCAACAGCAATGACACACCCTTGTGTATAGGCATGAGACCCTCATGTCATTTAACAGGATTCAGCACCACCCACAAGACAGCTACCTGTCATGTCATGTCAAACCTGCACAGGTGTGCTAGATTATTATTATTTAGTTTTATTTTATTTTTTTACACCAATCAGTGTGCAAACATGGTCATTAAAACGCTAAATGAATAGACGTTCATAAACCAGTCAGTGCAACTCATCATTTTGGTCTCCAATTCTCAAACTCAAATTCTCACCCACGGAGGATTAAATGAGAATCTTTCTTGTTTAACACTGGAATGGGGTGGTGCACTGTTCACTACCCGAAGATACTGCCACATCGGGTCAATGCATAGGGCGACAGAAGCAAGCTTCCAAATCAGCTCCCTTTCTCAAAAATCCATTTAATTTATGGTCCCCAGATAGGGAACGTATGTATCAGTATGTGCTCACAAGTCACCCAAGTGCAAGTATTCACACAAAAAAAAACGTGCCTCAGGATGCGATCTGTCGCAAGATCCTTTCTTTTTTTTTACACTTGATCTAAGCCAAAAGGCCTAGAGGGGATAACCGGGAAAGGGGTGGACCCAACCATGTCCCCTTCATGAGCACTCACATTACTCATAGGAATGGAAGGAAGGCTGGCAGCCAACCAGCCTCCCATACACTTTCTGGGTGGGTGGCAGTCAGCCACCCATACATACATACAGCACAGGCTAAACCCACATCATCACTTAAAAAAAGGACAGGCGACCATTGCACTCTGATGGAGCATTTAGCAATGCAATCCATAGCCTGGCTTTTGCCTGAACCCCCATCACTCCTCCTCTTGCATATAAGACAATATTTCAGATCTGCATATGAAAACAACACGCCTACCTTTGTTGCACATAGCTGCCTGCCTGTCTCTAGTTACCCCACTGGCTGTAGCTGCGTCCCTTCCGACATGGAATAACACCAACTGTAACGATAAACTGAAAATTAACAGTATAAACCTGCATCATTTTGGACTCTGGTATTTGCTGAATCCGGGTGACCTGACAATCGATGGTGGTGCCGCTGGTGATTCTGGCCTTCTTGGAATCTGTTGGGCCTATGTGTTAGCTCACACATCACTTGGGTATCCATGGTAACTACCACAACATGGTCATCTGCAGTTTACATCTAGCCCGTGGCATTGAATGGCATTTTAAAAGTGCTATGGGTCCTGGTGCAATAATCCTCCCATGAGGATCAGCCTCAACGGCTTTGTAGATTGCACTCATGTCAGCAACTCCATATACATTTTTTTTTCTTCATGCTTCTTTCTTCATCCTTTTTTCTTTCTGTCATTCAGACTTTCATTCATTCGATCTCTCTCACTCACTTGCTTTAACTCATTTGTTCTCACTCACTCACTCACTCACTCAATCACTCACTCACTCATTCACTCTCACTCACTCTCACTCTCTCACTCACTCGCTCACTAAGTCAGTCTCTCTCTCTCTCTCTCTTTTTCTTTTTATATATATTTTTTTCCGTCTTCTTCTTCTTCTTCTTCTTCTTCTTCTTCTTCTTCAGACCCTGTCATAGCACTAATGCCTTTCCAATACCACCAGCAGATGGAGACACTCCATTGCAACATTGGTTGTGAGCAGCAGTTTCTAAAAACAAATGCCTCATGGCGGATTTCCCATCCATCAATGGATGGTAAATTTTGTTTTTATCATTCACTGACCACAGAAACCAATGCATGGTCAAGCAACAGCAATGACACACCCTTGTGTATAGGCATGAGACCCTCATGTCATTTAACAGGATTCAGCACCACCCACAAGACAGCTACCTGTCATGTCATGTCAAACCTACACAGGTGTGCTAGATTATTATTATTTAGTTTTATTTTATTTTTTTACACCAATCAGTGTGCAAACATGGTCATTAAAACGCTAAATGAATAGACGTTCATAAACCAGTCAGTGCAACTCATCATTTTGGTCTCCAATTCTCAAACTCAAATTCTCACCCACGGAGGATTAAATGAGAATCTTTCTTGTTTAACACTGGAATGGGGTGGTGCACTGTTCACTACCCGAAGATACTGCCACATCGGGTCAATGCATAGGGCGACAGAAGCAAGCTTCCAAATCAGCTCCCTTTCTCAAAAATCCATTTAATTTATGGTCCCCAGATAGGGAACGTATGTATCAGTATGTGCTCACAAGTCACCCAAGTGCAAGTATTCACACAAAAAAAAAACGTGCCTCAGGATGCGATCTGTCGCAAGATCCTTTCTTTTTTTACACTTGATCTAAGCCAAAAGGCCTAGAGGGGATAACCGGGAAAGGGGTGGACCCAACCATGTCCCCTTCATGAGCACTCACATTACTCATAGGAATGGAAGGAAGGCTGGCAGCCAACCAGCCTCCCATACACTTTCTGGGTGGGTGGCAGTCAGCCACCCATACATACATACAGCACAGGCTAAACCCACATCATCACTTAAAAAAAGGACAGGCGACCATTGCACTCTGATGGAGCATTTAGCAATGCAATCCATAGCCTGGCTTTTGCCTGAACCCCCATCACTCCTCCTCTTGCATATAAGACAATATTTCAGATCTGCATATGAAAACAACACGCCTACCTTTGTTGCACATAGCTGCCTGCCTGTCTCTAGTTACCCCACTGGCTGTAGCTGCGTCCCTTCCGACATGGAATAACACCAACTGTAACGATAAACTGAAAATTAACAGTATAAACCTGCATCATTTTGGACTCTGGTATTTGCTGAATCCGGGTGACCTGACAATCGATGGTGGTGCCGCTGGTGATTCTGGCCTTCTTGGAATCTGTTGGGCCTATGTGTTAGCTCACACATCACTTGGGTATCCATGGTAACTACCACAACATGGTCATCTGCAGTTTACATCTAGCCCGTGGCATTGAATGGCATTTTAAAAGTGCTAAGGGTCCTGGTGCAATAATCCTCCCATGAGGATCAGCCTCAACGGCTTTGTAGATTGCACTCATGTCAGCAACTCCATATACATTTTTTTTTCTTCATGCTTCTTTCTTCATCCTTTTTTCTTTCTGTCATTCAGACTTTCATTCATTCGATCTCTCTCACTCACTTGCTTTAACTCATTTGTTCTCACTCACTCACTCACTCACTCAATCACTCACTCACTCATTCACTCTCACTCACTCTCACTCTCTCACTCACTCGCTCACTAAGTCAGTCTCTCTCTCTCTCTCTCTCTTTTTCTTTTTATATATATTTTTTTCCGTCTTCTTCTTCTTCTTCTTCTTCTTCTTCTTCTTCAGACCCTGTCATAGCACTAATGCCTTTCCAATACCACCAGCAGATGGAGACACTCCATTGCAACATTGGTTGTGAGCAGCAGTTTCTAAAAACAAATGCCTCATGGCGGATTTCCCATCCATCAATGGATGGTAAATTTTGTTTTTATCATTCACTGACCACAGAAACCAATGCATGGTCAAGCAACAGCAATGACACACCCTTGTGTATAGGCATGAGACCCTCATGTCATTTAACAGGATTCAGCACCACCCACAAGACAGCTACCTGTCATGTCATGTCAAACCTGCACAGGTGTGCTAGATTATTATTATTTAGTTTTATTTTATTTTTTTACACCAATCAGTGTGCAAACATGGTCATTAAAACGCTAAATGAATAGACGTTCATAAACCAGTCAGTGCAACTCATCATTTTGGTCTCCAATTCTCAAACTCAAATTCTCACCCACGGAGGATTAAATGAGAATCTTTCTTGTTTAACACTGGAATGGGGTGGTGCACTGTTCACTACCCGAAGATACTGCCACATCGGGTCAATGCATAGGGCGACAGAAGCAAGCTTCCAAATCAGCTCCCTTTCTCAAAAATCCATTTAATTTATGGTCCCCAGATAGGGAACGTATGTATCAGTATGTGCTCACAAGTCACCCAAGTGCAAGTATTCACACAAAAAAAAACGTGCCTCAGGATGCGATCTGTCGCAAGATCCTTTCTTTTTTTTTACACTTGATCTAAGCCAAAAGGCCTAGAGGGGATAACCGGGAAAGGGGTGGACCCAACCATGTCCCCTTCATGAGCACTCACATTACTCATAGGAATGGAAGGAAGGCTGGCAGCCAACCAGCCTCCCATACACTTTCTGGGTGGGTGGCAGTCAGCCACCCATACATACATACAGCACAGGCTAAACCCACATCATCACTTAAAAAAAGGACAGGCGACCATTGCACTCTGATGGAGCATTTAGCAATGCAATCCATAGCCTGGCTTTTGCCTGAACCCCCATCACTCCTCCTCTTGCATATAAGACAATATTTCAGATCTGCATATGAAAACAACACGCCTACCTTTGTTGCACATAGCTGCCTGCCTGTCTCTAGTTACCCCACTGGCTGTAGCTGCGTCCCTTCCGACATGGAATAACACCAACTGTAACGATAAACTGAAAATTAACAGTATAAACCTGCATCATTTTGGACTCTGGTATTTGCTGAATCCGGGTGACCTGACAATCGATGGTGGTGCCGCTGGTGATTCTGGCCTTCTTGGAATCTGTTGGGCCTATGTGTTAGCTCACACATCACTTGGGTATCCATGGTAACTACCACAACATGGTCATCTGCAGTTTACATCTAGCCCGTGGCATTGAATGGCATTTTAAAAGTGCTATGGGTCCTGGTGCAATAATCCTCCCATGAGGATCAGCCTCAACGGCTTTGTAGATTGCACTCATGTCAGCAACTCCATATACATTTTTTTTTCTTCATGCTTCTTTCTTCATCCTTTTTTCTTTCTGTCATTCAGACTTTCATTCATTCGATCTCTCTCACTCACTTGCTTTAACTCATTTGTTCTCACTCACTCACTCACTCACTCAATCACTCACTCACTCATTCACTCTCACTCACTCTCACTCTCTCACTCACTCGCTCACTAAGTCAGTCTCTCTCTCTCTCTCTCTTTTTCTTTTTATATATATTTTTTTCCGTCTTCTTCTTCTTCTTCTTCTTCTTCTTCTTCTTCTTCAGACCCTGTCATAGCACTAATGCCTTTCCAATACCACCAGCAGATGGAGACACTCCATTGCAACATTGGTTGTGAGCAGCAGTTTCTAAAAACAAATGCCTCATGGCGGATTTCCCATCCATCAATGGATGGTAAATTTTGTTTTTATCATTCACTGACCACAGAAACCAATGCATGGTCAAGCAACAGCAATGACACACCCTTGTGTATAGGCATGAGACCCTCATGTCATTTAACAGGATTCAGCACCACCCACAAGACAGCTACCTGTCATGTCATGTCAAACCTACACAGGTGTGCTAGATTATTATTATTTAGTTTTATTTTATTTTTTTACACCAATCAGTGTGCAAACATGGTCATTAAAACGCTAAATGAATAGACGTTCATAAACCAGTCAGTGCAACTCATCATTTTGGTCTCCAATTCTCAAACTCAAATTCTCACCCACGGAGGATTAAATGAGAATCTTTCTTGTTTAACACTGGAATGGGGTGGTGCACTGTTCACTACCCAAAGATACTGCCACATCGGGTCAATGCATAGGGCGACAGAAGCAAGCTTCCAAATCAGCTCCCTTTCTCAAAAATCCATTTAATTTATGGTCCCCAGATAGGGAACGTATGTATCAGTATGTGCTCACAAGTCACCCAAGTGCAAGTATTCACACAAAAAAAAACGTGCCTCAGGATGCGATCTGTCGCAAGATCCTTTCTTTTTTTACACTTGATCTAAGCCAAAAGGCCTAGAGGGGATAACCGGGAAAGGGGTGGACCCAACCATGTCCCCTTCATGAGCACTCACATTACTCATAGGAATGGAAGGAAGGCTGGCAGCCAACCAGCCTCCCATACACTTTCTGGGTGGGTGGCAGTCAGCCACCCATACATACATACAGCACAGGCTAAACCCACATCATCACTTAAAAAAAGGACAGGCGACCATTGCACTCTGATGGAGCATTTAGCAATGCAATCCATAGCCTGGCTTTTGCCTGAACCCCCATCACTCCTCCTCTTGCATATAAGACAATATTTCAGATCTGCATATGAAAACAACACGCCTACCTTTGTTGCACATAGCTGCCTGCCTGTCTCTAGTTACCCCACTGGCTGTAGCTGCGTCCCTTCCGACATGGAATAACACCAACTGTAACGATAAACTGAAAATTAACAGTATAAACCTGCATCATTTTGGACTCTGGTATTTGCTGAATCCGGGTGACCTGACAATCGATGGTGGTGCCGCTGGTGATTCTGGCCTTCTTGGAATCTGTTGGGCCTATGTGTTAGCTCACACATCACTTGGGTATCCATGGTAACTACCACAACATGGTCATCTGCAGTTTACATCTAGCCCGTGGCATTGAATGGCATTTTAAAAGTGCTAAGGGTCCTGGTGCAATAATCCTCCCATGAGGATCAGCCTCAACGGCTTTGTAGATTGCACTCATGTCAGCAACTCCATATACATTTTTTTTTCTTCATGCTTCTTTCTTCATCCTTTTTTCTTTCTGTCATTCAGACTTTCATTCATTCGATCTCTCTCACTCACTTGCTTTAACTCATTTGTTCTCACTCACTCACTCACTCACTCAATCACTCACTCACTCATTCACTCTCACTCACTCTCACTCTCTCACTCACTCGCTCACTAAGTCAGTCTCTCTCTCTCTCTCTCTTTTTCTTTTTATATATATTTTTTTCCGTCTTCTTCTTCTTCTTCTTCTTCTTCTTCTTCTTCAGACCCTGTCATAGCACTAATGCCTTTCCAATACCACCAGCAGATGGAGACACTCCATTGCAACATTGGTTGTGAGCAGCAGTTTCTAAAAACAAATGCCTCATGGCGGATTTCCCATCCATCAATGGATGGTAAATTTTGTTTTTATCATTCACTGACCACAGAAACCAATGCATGGTCAAGCAACAGCAATGACACACCCTTGTGTATAGGCATGAGACCCTCATGTCATTTAACAGGATTCAGCACCACCCACAAGACAGCTACCTGTCATGTCATGTCAAACCTGCACAGGTGTGCTAGATTATTATTATTTAGTTTTATTTTATTTTTTTACACCAATCAGTGTGCAAACATGGTCATTAAAACGCTAAATGAATAGACGTTCATAAACCAGTCAGTGCAACTCATCATTTTGGTCTCCAATTCTCAAACTCAAATTCTCACCCACGGAGGATTAAATGAGAATCTTTCTTGTTTAACACTGGAATGGGGTGGTGCACTGTTCACTACCCGAAGATACTGCCACATCGGGTCAATGCATAGGGCGACAGAAGCAAGCTTCCAAATCAGCTCCCTTTCTCAAAAATCCATTTAATTTATGGTCCCCAGATAGGGAACGTATGTATCAGTATGTGCTCACAAGTCACCCAAGTGCAAGTATTCACACAAAAAAAAACGTGCCTCAGGATGCGATCTGTCGCAAGATCCTTTCTTTTTTTACACTTGATCTAAGCCAAAAGGCCTAGAGGGGATAACCGGGAAAGGGGTGGACCCAACCATGTCCCCTTCATGAGCACTCACATTACTCATAGGAATGGAAGGAAGGCTGGCAGCCAACCAGCCTCCCATACACTTTCTGGGTGGGTGGCAGTCAGCCACCCATACATACATACAGCACAGGCTAAACCCACATCATCACTTAAAAAAAGGACAGGCGACCATTGCACTCTGATGGAGCATTTAGCAATGCAATCCATAGCCTGGCTTTTGCCTGAACCCCCATCACTCCTCCTCTTGCATATAAGACAATATTTCAGATCTGCATATGAAAACAACACGCCTACCTTTGTTGCACATAGCTGCCTGCCTGTCTCTAGTTACCCCACTGGCTGTAGCTGCGTCCCTTCCGACATGGAATAACACCAACTGTAACGATAAACTGAAAATTAACAGTATAAACCTGCATCATTTTGGACTCTGGTATTTGCTGAATCCGGGTGACCTGACAATCGATGGTGGTGCCGCTGGTGATTCTGGCCTTCTTGGAATCTGTTGGGCCTATGTGTTAGCTCACACATCACTTGGGTATCCATGGTAACTACCACAACATGGTCATCTGCAGTTTACATCTAGCCCGTGGCATTGAATGGCATTTTAAAAGTGCTAAGGGTCCTGGTGCAATAATCCTCCCATGAGGATCAGCCTCAACGGCTTTGTAGATTGCACTCATGTCAGCAACTCCATATACATTTTTTTTTCTTCATGCTTCTTTCTTCATCCTTTTTTCTTTCTGTCATTCAGACTTTCATTCATTCGATCTCTCTCACTCACTTGCTTTAACTCATTTGTTCTCACTCACTCACTCACTCACTCACTCAATCACTCACTCACTCATTCACTCTCACTCACTCTCACTCTCTCACTCACTCGCTCACTAAGTCAGTCTCTCTCTCTCTCTCTCTTTTTCTTTTTATATATATTTTTTTCCGTCTTCTTCTTCTTCTTCTTCTTCTTCTTCTTCTTCAGACCCTGTCATAGCACTAATGCCTTTCCAATACCACCAGCAGATGGAGACACTCCATTGCAACATTGGTTGTGAGCAGCAGTTTCTAAAAACAAATGCCTCATGGCGGATTTCCCATCCATCAATGGATGGTAAATTTTGTTTTTATCATTCACTGACCATAGAAACCAATGCATGGTCAAGCAACAGCAATGACACACCCTTGTGTATAGGCATGAGACCCTCATGTCATTTAACAGGATTCAGCACCACCCACAAGACAGCTACCTGTCATGTCATGTCAAACCTGCACAGGTGTGCTAGATTATTATTATTTAGTTTTATTTTATTTTTTTACACCAATCAGTGTGCAAACATGGTCATTAAAACGCTAAATGAATAGACGTTCATAAACCAGTCAGTGCAACTCATCATTTTGGTCTCCAATTCTCAAACTCAAATTCTCACCCACGGAGGATTAAATGAGAATCTTTCTTGTTTAACACTGGAATGGGGTGGTGCACTGTTCACTACCCGAAGATACTGCCACATCGGGTCAATGCATAGGGCGACAGAAGCAAGCTTCCAAATCAGCTCCCTTTCTCAAAAATCCATTTAATTTATGGTCCCCAGATAGGGAACGTATGTATCAGTATGTGCTCACAAGTCACCCAAGTGCAAGTATTCACACAAAAAAAAACGTGCCTCAGGATGCGATCTGTCGCAAGATCCTTTCTTTTTTTACACTTGATCTAAGCCAAAAGGCCTAGAGGGGATAACCGGGAAAGGGGTGGACCCAACCATGTCCCCTTCATGAGCACTCACATTACTCATAGGAATGGAAGGAAGGCTGGCAGCCAACCAGCCTCCCATACACTTTCTGGGTGGGTGGCAGTCAGCCACCCATACATACATACAGCACAGGCTAAACCCACATCATCACTTAAAAAAAGGACAGGCGACCATTGCACTCTGATGGAGCATTTAGCAATGCAATCCATAGCCTGGCTTTTGCCTGAACCCCCATCACTCCTCCTCTTGCATATAAGACAATATTTCAGATCTGCATATGAAAACAACACGCCTACCTTTGTTGCACATAGCTGCCTGCCTGTCTCTAGTTACCCCACTGGCTGTAGCTGCGTCCCTTCCGACATGGAATAACACCAACTGTAACGATAAACTGAAAATTAACAGTATAAACCTGCATCATTTTGGACTCTGGTATTTGCTGAATCCGGGTGACCTGACAATCGATGGTGGTGCCGCTGGTGATTCTGGCCTTCTTGGAATCTGTTGGGCCTATGTGTTAGCTCACACATCACTTGGGTATCCATGGTAACTACCACAACATGGTCATCTGCAGTTTACATCTAGCCCGTGGCATTGAATGGCATTTTAAAAGTGCTAAGGGTCCTGGTGCAATAATCCTCCCATGAGGATCAGCCTCAACGGCTTTGTAGATTGCACTCATGTCAGCAACTCCATATACATTTTTTTTTCTTCATGCTTCTTTCTTCATCCTTTTTTCTTTCTGTCATTCAGACTTTCATTCATTCGATCTCTCTCACTCACTTGCTTTAACTCATTTGTTCTCACTCACTCACTCACTCACTCAATCACTCACTCACTCATTCACTCTCACTCACTCTCACTCTCTCACTCACTCGCTCACTAAGTCAGTCTCTCTCTCTCTCTCTCTTTTTCTTTTTATATATATTTTTTTCCGTCTTCTTCTTCTTCTTCTTCTTCTTCAGACCCTGTCATAGCACTAATGCCTTTCCAATACCACCAGCAGATGGAGACACTCCATTGCAACATTGGTTGTGAGCAGCAGTTTCTAAAAACAAATGCCTCATGGCGGATTTCCCATCCATCAATGGATGGTAAATTTTGTTTTTATCATTCACTGACCACAGAAACCAATGCATGGTCAAGCAACAGCAATGACACACCCTTGTGTATAGGCATGAGACCCTCATGTCATTTAACAGGATTCAGCACCACCCACAAGACAGCTACCTGTCATGTCATGTCAAACCTGCACAGGTGTGCTAGATTATTATTATTTAGTTTTATTTTATTTTTTTACACCAATCAGTGTGCAAACATGGTCATTAAAACGCTAAATGAATAGACGTTCATAAACCAGTCAGTGCAACTCATCATTTTGGTCTCCAATTCTCAAACTCAAATTCTCACCCACGGAGGATTAAATGAGAATCTTTCTTGTTTAACACTGGAATGGGGTGGTGCACTGTTCACTACCCGAAGATACTGCCACATCGGGTCAATGCATAGGGCGACAGAAGCAAGCTTCCAAATCAGCTCCCTTTCTCAAAAATCCATTTAATTTATGGTCCCCAGATAGGGAACGTATGTATCAGTATGTGCTCACAAGTCACCCAAGTGCAAGTATTCACACAAAAAAAAACGTGCCTCAGGATGCGATCTGTCGCAAGATCCTTTCTTTTTTTACACTTGATCTAAGCCAAAAGGCCTAGAGGGGATAACCGGGAAAGGGGTGGACCCAACCATGTCCCCTTCATGAGCACTCACATTACTCATAGGAATGGAAGGAAGGCTGGCAGCCAACCAGCCTCCCATACACTTTCTGGGTGGGTGGCAGTCAGCCACCCATACATACATACAGCACAGGCTAAACCCACATCATCACTTAAAAAAAGGACAGGCGACCATTGCACTCTGATGGAGCATTTAGCAATGCAATCCATAGCCTGGCTTTTGCCTGAACCCCCATCACTCCTCCTCTTGCATATAAGACAATATTTCAGATCTGCATATGAAAACAACACGCCTACCTTTGTTGCACATAGCTGCCTGCCTGTCTCTAGTTACCCCACTGGCTGTAGCTGCGTCCCTTCCGACATGGAATAACACCAACTGTAACGATAAACTGAAAATTAACAGTATAAACCTGCATCATTTTGGACTCTGGTATTTGCTGAATCCGGGTGACCTGACAATCGATGGTGGTGCCGCTGGTGATTCTGGCCTTCTTGGAATCTGTTGGGCCTATGTGTTAGCTCACACATCACTTGGGTATCCATGGTAACTACCACAACATGGTCATCTGCAGTTTACATCTAGCCCGTGGCATTGAATGGCATTTTAAAAGTGCTAAGGGTCCTGGTGCAATAATCCTCCCATGAGGATCAGCCTCAACGGCTTTGTAGATTGCACTCATGTCAGCAACTCCATATACATTTTTTTTTCTTCATGCTTCTTTCTTCATCCTTTTTTCTTTCTGTCATTCAGACTTTCATTCATTCGATCTCTCTCACTCACTTGCTTTAACTCATTTGTTCTCACTCACTCACTCACTCACTCACTCAATCACTCACTCATTCACTCTCACTCACTCTCACTCTCTCACTCACTCGCTCACTAAGTCAGTCTCTCTCTCTCTCTCTCTTTTTCTTTTTATATATATTTTTTTCCGTCTTCTTCTTCTTCTTCTTCTTCTTCAGACCCTGTCATAGCACTAATGCCTTTCCAATACCACCAGCAGATGGAGACACTCCATTGCAACATTGGTTGTGAGCAGCAGTTTCTAAAAACAAATGCCTCATGGCGGATTTCCCATCCATCAATGGATGGTAAATTTTGTTTTTATCATTCACTGACCACAGAAACCAATGCATGGTCAAGCAACAGCAATGACACACCCTTGTGTATAGGCATGAGACCCTCATGTCATTTAACAGGATTCAGCACCACCCACAAGACAGCTACCTGTCATGTCATGTCAAACCTGCACAGGTGTGCTAGATTATTATTATTTAGTTTTATTTTATTTTTTTACACCAATCAGTGTGCAAACATGGTCATTAAAACGCTAAATGAATAGACGTTCATAAACCAGTCAGTGCAACTCATCATTTTGGTCTCCAATTCTCAAACTCAAATTCTCACCCACGGAGGATTAAATGAGAATCTTTCTTGTTTAACACTGGAATGGGGTGGTGCACTGTTCACTACCCGAAGATACTGCCACATCGGGTCAATGCATAGGGCGACAGAAGCAAGCTTCCAAATCAGCTCCCTTTCTCAAAAATCCATTTAATTTATGGTCCCCAGATAGGGAACGTATGTATCAGTATGTGCTCACAAGTCACCCAAGTGCAAGTATTCACACAAAAAAAAACGTGCCTCAGGATGCGATCTGTCGCAAGATCCTTTCTTTTTTTACACTTGATCTAAGCCAAAAGGCCTAGAGGGGATAACCGGGAAAGGGGTGGACCCAACCATGTCCCCTTCATGAGCACTCACATTACTCATAGGAATGGAAGGAAGGCTGGCAGCCAACCAGCCTCCCATACACTTTCTGGGTGGGTGGCAGTCAGCCACCCATACATACATACAGCACAGGCTAAACCCACATCATCACTTAAAAAAAGGACAGGCGACCATTGCACTCTGATGGAGCATTTAGCAATGCAATCCATAGCCTGGCTTTTGCCTGAACCCCCATCACTCCTCCTCTTGCATATAAGACAATATTTCAGATCTGCATATGAAAACAACACGCCTACCTTTGTTGCACATAGCTGCCTGCCTGTCTCTAGTTACCCCACTGGCTGTAGCTGCGTCCCTTCCGACATGGAATAACACCAACTGTAACGATAAACTGAAAATTAACAGTATAAACCTGCATCATTTTGGACTCTGGTATTTGCTGAATCCGGGTGACCTGACAATCGATGGTGGTGCCGCTGGTGATTCTGGCCTTCTTGGAATCTGTTGGGCCTATGTGTTAGCTCACACATCACTTGGGTATCCATGGTAACTACCACAACATGGTCATCTGCAGTTTACATCTAGCCCGTGGCATTGAATGGCATTTTAAAAGTGCTAAGGGTCCTGGTGCAATAATCCTCCCATGAGGATCAGCCTCAACGGCTTTGTAGATTGCACTCATGTCAGCAACTCCATATACATTTTTTTTTCTTCATGCTTCTTTCTTCATCCTTTTTTCTTTCTGTCATTCAGACTTTCATTCATTCGATCTCTCTCACTCACTTGCTTTAACTCATTTGTTCTCACTCACTCACTCACTCACTCACTCAATCACTCACTCACTCATTCACTCTCACTCACTCTCACTCTCTCACTCACTCGCTCACTAAGTCAGTCTCTCTCTCTCTCTCTCTTTTTCTTTTTATATATATTTTTTTCCGTCTTCTTCTTCTTCTTCTTCTTCTTCAGACCCTGTCATAGCACTAATGCCTTTCCAATACCACCAGCAGATGGAGACACTCCATTGCAACATTGGTTGTGAGCAGCAGTTTCTAAAAACAAATGCCTCATGGCGGATTTCCCATCCATCAATGGATGGTAAATTTTGTTTTTATCATTCACTGACCACAGAAACCAATGCATGGTCAAGCAACAGCAATGACACACCCTTGTGTATAGGCATGAGACCCTCATGTCATTTAACAGGATTCAGCACCACCCACAAGACAGCTACCTGTCATGTCATGTCAAACCTGCACAGGTGTGCTAGATTATTATTATTTAGTTTTATTTTATTTTTTTACACCAATCAGTGTGCAAACATGGTCATTAAAACGCTAAATGAATAGACGTTCATAAACCAGTCAGTGCAACTCATCATTTTGGTCTCCAATTCTCAAACTCAAATTCTCACCCACGGAGGATTAAATGAGAATCTTTCTTGTTTAACACTGGAATGGGGTGGTGCACTGTTCACTACCCGAAGATACTGCCACATCGGGTCAATGCATAGGGCGACAGAAGCAAGCTTCCAAATCAGCTCCCTTTCTCAAAAATCCATTTAATTTATGGTCCCCAGATAGGGAACGTATGTATCAGTATGTGCTCACAAGTCACCCAAGTGCAAGTATTCACACAAAAAAAAACGTGCCTCAGGATGCGATCTGTCGCAAGATCCTTTCTTTTTTTACACTTGATCTAAGCCAAAAGGCCTAGAGGGGATAACCGGGAAAGGGGTGGACCCAACCATGTCCCCTTCATGAGCACTCACATTACTCATAGGAATGGAAGGAAGGCTGGCAGCCAACCAGCCTCCCATACACTTTCTGGGTGGGTGGCAGTCAGCCACCCATACATACATACAGCACAGGCTAAACCCACATCATCACTTAAAAAAAGGACAGGCGACCATTGCACTCTGATGGAGCATTTAGCAATGCAATCCATAGCCTGGCTTTTGCCTGAACCCCCATCACTCCTCCTCTTGCATATAAGACAATATTTCAGATCTGCATATGAAAACAACACGCCTACCTTTGTTGCACATAGCTGCCTGCCTGTCTCTAGTTACCCCACTGGCTGTAGCTGCGTCCCTTCCGACATGGAATAACACCAACTGTAACGATAAACTGAAAATTAACAGTATAAACCTGCATCATTTTGGACTCTGGTATTTGCTGAATCCGGGTGACCTGACAATCGATGGTGGTGCCGCTGGTGATTCTGGCCTTCTTGGAATCTGTTGGGCCTATGTGTTAGCTCACACATCACTTGGGTATCCATGGTAACTACCACAACATGGTCATCTGCAGTTTACATCTAGCCCGTGGCATTGAATGGCATTTTAAAAGTGCTAAGGGTCCTGGTGCAATAATCCTCCCATGAGGATCAGCCTCAACGGCTTTGTAGATTGCACTCATGTCAGCAACTCCATATACATTTTTTTTTCTTCATGCTTCTTTCTTCATCCTTTTTTCTTTCTGTCATTCAGACTTTCATTCATTCGATCTCTCTCACTCACTTGCTTTAACTCATTTGTTCTCACTCACTCACTCACTCACTCACTCAATCACTCACTCATTCACTCTCACTCACTCTCACTCTCTCACTCACTCGCTCACTAAGTCAGTCTCTCTCTCTCTCTCTCTTTTTCTTTTTATATATATTTTTTTCCGTCTTCTTCTTCTTCTTCTTCTTCTTCAGACCCTGTCATAGCACTAATGCCTTTCCAATACCACCAGCAGATGGAGACACTCCATTGCAACATTGGTTGTGAGCAGCAGTTTCTAAAAACAAATGCCTCATGGCGGATTTCCCATCCATCAATGGATGGTAAATTTTGTTTTTATCATTCACTGACCACAGAAACCAATGCATGGTCAAGCAACAGCAATGACACACCCTTGTGTATAGGCATGAGACCCTCATGTCATTTAACAGGATTCAGCACCACCCACAAGACAGCTACCTGTCATGTCATGTCAAACCTGCACAGGTGTGCTAGATTATTATTATTTAGTTTTATTTTATTTTTTTACACCAATCAGTGTGCAAACATGGTCATTAAAACGCTAAATGAATAGACGTTCATAAACCAGTCAGTGCAACTCATCATTTTGGTCTCCAATTCTCAAACTCAAATTCTCACCCACGGAGGATTAAATGAGAATCTTTCTTGTTTAACACTGGAATGGGGTGGTGCACTGTTCACTACCCGAAGATACTGCCACATCGGGTCAATGCATAGGGCGACAGAAGCAAGCTTCCAAATCAGCTCCCTTTCTCAAAAATCCATTTAATTTATGGTCCCCAGATAGGGAACGTATGTATCAGTATGTGCTCACAAGTCACCCAAGTGCAAGTATTCACACAAAAAAAAACGTGCCTCAGGATGCGATCTGTCGCAAGATCCTTTCTTTTTTTACACTTGATCTAAGCCAAAAGGCCTAGAGGGGATAACCGGGAAAGGGGTGGACCCAACCATGTCCCCTTCATGAGCACTCACATTACTCATAGGAATGGAAGGAAGGCTGGCAGCCAACCAGCCTCCCATACACTTTCTGGGTGGGTGGCAGTCAGCCACCCATACATACATACAGCACAGGCTAAACCCACATCATCACTTAAAAAAAGGACAGGCGACCATTGCACTCTGATGGAGCATTTAGCAATGCAATCCATAGCCTGGCTTTTGCCTGAACCCCCATCACTCCTCCTCTTGCATATAAGACAATATTTCAGATCTGCATATGAAAACAACACGCCTACCTTTGTTGCACATAGCTGCCTGCCTGTCTCTAGTTACCCCACTGGCTGTAGCTGCGTCCCTTCCGACATGGAATAACACCAACTGTAACGATAAACTGAAAATTAACAGTATAAACCTGCATCATTTTGGACTCTGGTATTTGCTGAATCCGGGTGACCTGACAATCGATGGTGGTGCCGCTGGTGATTCTGGCCTTCTTGGAATCTGTTGGGCCTATGTGTTAGCTCACACATCACTTGGGTATCCATGGTAACTACCACAACATGGTCATCTGCAGTTTACATCTAGCCCGTGGCATTGAATGGCATTTTAAAAGTGCTAAGGGTCCTGGTGCAATAATCCTCCCATGAGGATCAGCCTCAACGGCTTTGTAGATTGCACTCATGTCAGCAACTCCATATACATTTTTTTTTCTTCATGCTTCTTTCTTCATCCTTTTTTCTTTCTGTCATTCAGACTTTCATTCATTCGATCTCTCTCACTCACTTGCTTTAACTCATTTGTTCTCACTCACTCACTCACTCACTCACTCAATCACTCACTCACTCATTCACTCTCACTCACTCTCACTCTCTCACTCACTCGCTCACTAAGTCAGTCTCTCTCTCTCTCTCTCTTTTTCTTTTTATATATATTTTTTTCCGTCTTCTTCTTCTTCTTCTTCTTCTTCAGACCCTGTCATAGCACTAATGCCTTTCCAATACCACCAGCAGATGGAGACACTCCATTGCAACATTGGTTGTGAGCAGCAGTTTCTAAAAACAAATGCCTCATGGCGGATTTCCCATCCATCAATGGATGGTAAATTTTGTTTTTATCATTCACTGACCACAGAAACCAATGCATGGTCAAGCAACAGCAATGACACACCCTTGTGTATAGGCATGAGACCCTCATGTCATTTAACAGGATTCAGCACCACCCACAAGACAGCTACCTGTCATGTCATGTCAAACCTGCACAGGTGTGCTAGATTATTATTATTTAGTTTTATTTTATTTTTTTACACCAATCAGTGTGCAAACATGGTCATTAAAACGCTAAATGAATAGACGTTCATAAACCAGTCAGTGCAACTCATCATTTTGGTCTCCAATTCTCAAACTCAAATTCTCACCCACGGAGGATTAAATGAGAATCTTTCTTGTTTAACACTGGAATGGGGTGGTGCACTGTTCACTACCCGAAGATACTGCCACATCGGGTCAATGCATAGGGCGACAGAAGCAAGCTTCCAAATCAGCTCCCTTTCTCAAAAATCCATTTAATTTATGGTCCCCAGATAGGGAACGTATGTATCAGTATGTGCTCACAAGTCACCCAAGTGCAAGTATTCACACAAAAAAAAAACGTGCCTCAGGATGCGATCTGTCGCAAGATCCTTTCTTTTTTTACACTTGATCTAAGCCAAAAGGCCTAGAGGGGATAACCGGGAAAGGGGTGGACCCAACCATGTCCCCTTCATGAGCACTCACATTACTCATAGGAATGGAAGGAAGGCTGGCAGCCAACCAGCCTCCCATACACTTTCTGGGTGGGTGGCAGTCAGCCACCCATACATACATACAGCACAGGCTAAACCCACATCATCACTTAAAAAAAGGACAGGCAACCATTGCACTCTGATGGAGCATTTAGCAATGCAATCCATAGCCTGGCTTTTGCCTGAACCCCCATCACTCCTCCTCTTGCATATAAGACAATATTTCAGATCTGCATATGAAAACAACACGCCTACCTTTGTTGCACATAGCTGCCTGCCTGTCTCTAGTTACCCCACTGGCTGTAGCTGCGTCCCTTCCGACATGGAATAACACCAACTGTAACGATAAACTGAAAATTAACAGTATAAACCTGCATCATTTTGGACTCTGGTATTTGCTGAATCCGGGTGACCTGACAATCGATGGTGGTGCCGCTGGTGATTCTGGCCTTCTTGGAATCTGTTGGGCCTATGTGTTAGCTCACACATCACTTGGGTATCCATGGTAACTACCACAACATGGTCATCTGCAGTTTACATCTAGCCCGTGGCATTGAATGGCATTTTAAAAGTGCTAAGGGTCCTGGTGCAATAATCCTCCCATGAGGATCAGCCTCAACGGCTTTGTAGATTGCACTCATGTCAGCAACTCCATATACATTTTTTTTTCTTCATGCTTCTTTCTTCATCCTTTTTTCTTTCTGTCATTCAGACTTTCATTCATTCGATCTCTCTCACTCACTTGCTTTAACTCATTTGTTCTCACTCACTCACTCACTCACTCAATCACTCACTCACTCATTCACTCTCACTCACTCTCACTCTCTCACTCACTCGCTCACTAAGTCAGTCTCTCTCTCTCTCTCTCTCTTTTTCTTTTTATATATATTTTTTTCCGTCTTCTTCTTCTTCTTCTTCTTCAGACCCTGTCATAGCACTAATGCCTTTCCAATACCACCAGCAGATGGAGACACTCCATTGCAACATTGGTTGTGAGCAGCAGTTTCTAAAAACAAATGCCTCATGGCGGATTTCCCATCCATCAATGGATGGTAAATTTTGTTTTTATCATTCACTGACCACAGAAACCAATGCATGGTCAAGCAACAGCAATGACACACCCTTGTGTATAGGCATGAGACCCTCATGTCATTTAACAGGATTCAGCACCACCCACAAGACAGCTACCTGTCATGTCATGTCAAACCTGCACAGGTGTGCTAGATTATTATTATTTAGTTTTATTTTATTTTTTTACACCAATCAGTGTGCAAACATGGTCATTAAAACGCTAAATGAATAGACGTTCATAAACCAGTCAGTGCAACTCATCATTTTGGTCTCCAATTCTCAAACTCAAATTCTCACCCACGGAGGATTAAATGAGAATCTTTCTTGTTTAACACTGGAATGGGGTGGTGCACTGTTCACTACCCGAAGATACTGCCACATCGGGTCAATGCATAGGGCGACAGAAGCAAGCTTCCAAATCAGCTCCCTTTCTCAAAAATCCATTTAATTTATGGTCCCCAGATAGGGAACGTATGTATCAGTATGTGCTCACAAGTCACCCAAGTGCAAGTATTCACACAAAAAAAAACGTGCCTCAGGATGCGATCTGTCGCAAGATCCTTTCTTTTTTTACACTTGATCTAAGCCAAAAGGCCTAGAGGGGATAACCGGGAAAGGGGTGGACCCAACCATGTCCCCTTCATGAGCACTCACATTACTCATAGGAATGGAAGGAAGGCTGGCAGCCAACCAGCCTCCCATACACTTTCTGGGTGTGTGGCAGTCAGCCACCCATACATACATACAGCACAGGCTAAACCCACATCATCACTTAAAAAAAGGACAGGCGACCATTGCACTCTGATGGAGCATTTAGCAATGCAATCCATAGCCTGGCTTTTGCCTGAACCCCCATCACTCCTCCTCTTGCATATAAGACAATATTTCAGATCTGCATATGAAAACAACACGCCTACCTTTGTTGCACATAGCTGCCTGCCTGTCTCTAGTTACCCCACTGGCTGTAGCTGCGTCCCTTCCGACATGGAATAACACCAACTGTAACGATAAACTGAAAATTAACAGTATAAACCTGCATCATTTTGGACTCTGGTATTTGCTGAATCCGGGTGACCTGACAATCGATGGTGGTGCCGCTGGTGATTCTGGCCTTCTTGGAATCTGTTGGGCCTATGTGTTAGCTCACACATCACTTGGGTATCCATGGTAACTACCACAACATGGTCATCTGCAGTTTACATCTAGCCCGTGGCATTGAATGGCATTTTAAAAGTGCTAAGGGTCCTGGTGCAATAATCCTCCCATGAGGATCAGCCTCAACGGCTTTGTAGATTGCACTCATGTCAGCAACTCCATATACATTTTTTTTTCTTCATGCTTCTTTCTTCATCCTTTTTTCTTTCTGTCATTCAGACTTTCATTCATTCGATCTCTCTCACTCACTTGCTTTAACTCATTTGTTCTCACTCACTCACTCACTCACTCAATCACTCACTCATTCACTCTCACTCACTCTCACTCTCTCACTCACTCGCTCACTAAGTCAGTCTCTCTCTCTCTCTCTCTTTTTCTTTTTATATATATTTTTTTCCGTCTTCTTCTTCTTCTTCTTCTTCAGACCCTGTCATAGCACTAATGCCTTTCCAATACCACCAGCAGATGGAGACACTCCATTGCAACATTGGTTGTGAGCAGCAGTTTCTAAAAACAAATGCCTCATGGCGGATTTCCCATCCATCAATGGATGGTAAATTTTGTTTTTATCATTCACTGACCACAGAAACCAATGCATGGTCAAGCAACAGCAATGACACACCCTTGTGTATAGGCATGAGACCCTCATGTCATTTAACAGGATTCAGCACCACCCACAAGACAGCTACCTGTCATGTCATGTCAAACCTGCACAGGTGTGCTAGATTATTATTATTTAGTTTTATTTTATTTTTTTACACCAATCAGTGTGCAAACATGGTCATTAAAACGCTAAATGAATAGACGTTCATAAACCAGTCAGTGCAACTCATCATTTTGGTCTCCAATTCTCAAACTCAAATTCTCACCCACGGAGGATTAAATGAGAATCTTTCTTGTTTAACACTGGAATGGGGTGGTGCACTGTTCACTACCCGAAGATACTGCCACATCGGGTCAATGCATAGGGCGACAGAAGCAAGCTTCCAAATCAGCTCCCTTTCTCAAAAATCCATTTAATTTATGGTCCCCAGATAGGGAACGTATGTATCAGTATGTGCTCACAAGTCACCCAAGTGCAAGTATTCACACAAAAAAAAACGTGCCTCAGGATGCGATCTGTCGCAAGATCCTTTCTTTTTTTACACTTGATCTAAGCCAAAAGGCCTAGAGGGGATAACCGGGAAAGGGGTGGACCCAACCATGTCCCCTTCATGAGCACTCACATTACTCATAGGAATGGAAGGAAGGCTGGCAGCCAACCAGCCTCCCATACACTTTCTGGGTGGGTGGCAGTCAGCCACCCATACATACATACAGCACAGGCTAAACCCACATCATCACTTAAAAAAAGGACAGGCGACCATTGCACTCTGATGGAGCATTTAGCAATGCAATCCATAGCCTGGCTTTTGCCTGAATCCCCATCACTCCTCCTCTTGCATATAAGACAATATTTCAGATCTGCATATGAAAACAACACGCCTACCTTTGTTGCACATAGCTGCCTGCCTGTCTCTAGTTACCCCACTGGCTGTAGCTGCGTCCCTTCCGACATGGAATAACACCAACTGTAACGATAAACTGAAAATTAACAGTATAAACCTGCATCATTTTGGATTCTGGTATTTGCTGAATCCGGGTGACCTGACAATCGATGGTGGTGCCGCTGGTGATTCTGGCCTTCTTGGAATCTGTTGGGCCTATGTGTTAGCTCACACATCACTTGGGTATCCATGGTAACTACCACAACATGGTCATCTGCAGTTTACATCTAGCCCGTGGCATTGAATGGCATTTTAAAAGTGCTAAGGGTCCTGGTGCAATAATCCTCCCATGAGGATCAGCCTCAACGGCTTTGTAGATTGCACTCATGTCAGCAACTCCATATACATTTTTTTTTCTTCATGCTTCTTTCTTCATCCTTTTTTCTTTCTGTCATTCAGACTTTCATTCATTCGATCTCTCTCACTCACTTGCTTTAACTCATTTGTTCTCACTCACTCACTCACTCACTCACTCAATCACTCACTCACTCATTCACTCTCACTCACTCTCACTCTCTCACTCACTCGCTCACTAAGTCAGTCTCTCTCTCTCTCTCTCTTTTTCTTTTTATATATATTTTTTTCCGTCTTCTTCTTCTTCTTCAGACCCTGTCATAGCACTAATGCCTTTCCAATACCACCAGCAGATGGAGACACTCCATTGCAACATTGGTTGTGAGCAGCAGTTTCTAAAAACAAATGCCTCACGGCGGATTTCCCATCCATCAATGGATGGTAAATTTTGTTTTTATCATTCACTGACCACAGAAACCAATGCATGGTCAAGCAACAGCAATGACACACCCTTGTGTATAGGCATGAGACCCTCATGTCATTTAACAGGATTCAGCACCACCCACAAGACAGCTACCTGTCATGTCATGTCAAACCTGCACAGGTGTGCTAGATTATTATTATTTAGTTTTATTTTATTTTTTTACACCAATCAGTGTGCAAACATGGTCATTAAAACGCTAAATGAATAGACGTTCATAAACCAGTCAGTGCAACTCATCATTTTGGTCTCCAATTCTCAAACTCAAATTCTCACCCACGGAGGATTAAATGAGAATCTTTCTTGTTTAACACTGGAATGGGGTGGTGCACTGTTCACTACCCGAAGATACTGCCACATCGGGTCAATGCATAGGGCGACAGAAGCAAGCTTCCAAATCAGCTCCCTTTCTCAAAAATCCATTTAATTTATGGTCCCCAGATAGGGAACGTATGTATCAGTATGTGCTCACAAGTCACCCAAGTGCAAGTATTCACACAAAAAAAAACGTGCCTCAGGATGCGATCTGTCGCAAGATCCTTTCTTTTTTTACACTTGATCTAAGCCAAAAGGCCTAGAGGGGATAACCGGGAAAGGGGTGGACCCAACCATGTCCCCTTCATGAGCACTCACATTACTCATAGGAATGGAAGGAAGGCTGGCAGCCAACCAGCCTCCCATACACTTTCTGGGTGGGTGGCAGTCAGCCACCCATACATACATACAGCACAGGCTAAACCCACATCATCACTTAAAAAAAGGACAGGCGACCATTGCACTCTGATGGAGCATTTAGCAATGCAATCCATAGCCTGGCTTTTGCCTGAACCCCCATCACTCCTCCTCTTGCATATAAGACAATATTTCAGATCTGCATATGAAAACAACACGCCTACCTTTGTTGCACATAGCTGCCTGCCTGTCTCTAGTTACCCCACTGGCTGTAGCTGCGTCCCTTCCGACATGGAATAACACCAACTGTAACGATAAACTGAAAATTAACAGTATAAACCTGCATCATTTTGGACTCTGGTATTTGCTGAATCCGGGTGACCTGACAATCGATGGTGGTGCCGCTGGTGATTCTGGCCTTCTTGGAATCTGTTGGGCCTATGTGTTAGCTCACACATCACTTGGGTATCCATGGTAACTACCACAACATGGTCATCTGCAGTTTACATCTAGCCCGTGGCATTGAATGGCATTTTAAAAGTGCTAAGGGTCCTGGTGCAATAATCCTCCCATGAGGATCAGCCTCAACGGCTTTGTAGATTGCACTCATGTCAGCAACTCCATATACATTTTTTTTTCTTCATGCTTCTTTCTTCATCCTTTTTTCTTTCTGTCATTCAGACTTTCATTCATTCGATCTCTCTCACTCACTTGCTTTAACTCATTTGTTCTCACTCACTCACTCACTCACTCAATCACTCACTCACTCATTCACTCTCACTCACTCTCACTCTCTCACTCACTCGCTCACTAAGTCAGTCTCTCTCTCCCTCTCTCTTTTTCTTTTTATATATATTTTTTTCCGTCTTCTTCTTCTTCTTCTTCTTCTTCTTCTTCAGACCCTGTCATAGCACTAATGCCTTTCCAATACCACCAGCAGATGGAGACACTCCATTGCAACATTGGTTGTGAGCAGCAGTTTCTAAAAACAAATGCCTCATGGCGGATTTCCCATCCATCAATGGATGGTAAATTTTGTTTTTATCATTCACTGACCACAGAAACCAATGCATGGTCAAGCAACAGCAATGACACACCCTTGTGTATAGGCATGAGACCCTCATGTCATTTAACAGGATTCAGCACCACCCACAAGACAGCTACCTGTCATGTCATGTCAAACCTGCACAGGTGTGCTAGATTATTATTATTTAGTTTTATTTTATTTTTTTACACCAATCAGTGTGCAAACATGGTCATTAAAACGCTAAATGAATAGACGTTCATAAACCAGTCAGTGCAACTCATCATTTTGGTCTCCAATTCTCAAACTCAAATTCTCACCCACGGAGGATTAAATGAGAATCTTTCTTGTTTAACACTGGAATGGGGTGGTGCACTGTTCACTACCCGAAGATACTGCCACATCGGGTCAATGCATAGGGCGACAGAAGCAAGCTTCCAAATCAGCTCCCTTTCTCAAAAATCCATTTAATTTATGGTCCCCAGATAGGGAACGTATGTATCAGTATGTGCTCACAAGTCACCCAAGTGCAAGTATTCACACAAAAAAAAACGTGCCTCAGGATGCGATCTGTCGCAAGATCCTTTCTTTTTTTACACTTGATCTAAGCCAAAAGGCCTAGAGGGGATAACCGGGAAAGGGGTGGACCCAACCATGTCCCCTTCATGAGCACTCACATTACTCATAGGAATGGAAGGAAGGCTGGCAGCCAACCAGCCTCCCATACACTTTCTGGGTGGGTGGCAGTCAGCCACCCATACATACATACAGCACAGGCTAAACCCACATCATCACTTAAAAAAAGGACAGGCGACCATTGCACTCTGATGGAGCATTTAGCAATGCAATCCATAGCCTGGCTTTTGCCTGAACCCCCATCACTCCTCCTCTTGCATATAAGACAATATTTCAGATCTGCATATGAAAACAACACGCCTACCTTTGTTGCACATAGCTGCCTGCCTGTCTCTAGTTACCCCACTGGCTGTAGCTGCGTCCCTTCCGACATGGAATAACACCAACTGTAACGATAAACTGAAAATTAACAGTATAAACCTGCATCATTTTGGACTCTGGTATTTGCTGAATCCGGGTGACCTGACAATCGATGGTGGTGCCGCTGGTGATTCTGGCCTTCTTGGAATCTGTTGGGCCTATGTGTTAGCTCACACATCACTTGGGTATCCATGGTAACTACCACAACATGGTCATCTGCAGTTTACATCTAGCCCGTGGCATTGAATGGCATTTTAAAAGTGCTAAGGGTCCTGGTGCAATAATCCTCCCATGAGGATCAGCCTCAACGGCTTTGTAGATTGCACTCATGTCAGCAACTCCATATACATTTTTTTTTCTTCATGCTTCTTTCTTCATCCTTTTTTCTTTCTGTCATTCAGACTTTCATTCATTCGATCTCTCTCACTCACTTGCTTTAACTCATTTGTTCTCACTCACTCACTCACTCACTCACTCAATCACTCACTCACTCATTCACTCTCACTCACTCTCACTCTCTCACTCACTCGCTCACTAAGTCAGTCTCTCTCTCTCTCTCTCTTTTTCTTTTTATATATATTTTTTTCCGTCTTCTTCTTCTTCTTCTTCTTCTTCTTCTTCAGACCCTGTCATAGCACTAATGCCTTTCCAATACCACCAGCAGATGGAGACACTCCATTGCAACATTGGTTGTGAGCAGCAGTTTCTAAAAACAAATGCCTCATGGCGGATTTCCCATCCATCAATGGATGGTAAATTTTGTTTTTATCATTCACTGACCACAGAAACCAATGCATGGTCAAGCAACAGCAATGACACACCCTTGTGTATAGGCATGAGACCCTCATGTCATTTAACAGGATTCAGCACCACCCACAAGACAGCTACCTGTCATGTCATGTCAAACCTGCACAGGTGTGCTAGATTATTATTATTTAGTTTTATTTTATTTTTTTACACCAATCAGTGTGCAAACATGGTCATTAAAACGCTAAATGAATAGACGTTCATAAACCAGTCAGTGCAACTCATCATTTTGGTCTCCAATTCTCAAACTCAAATTCTCACCCACGGAGGATTAAATGAGAATCTTTCTTGTTTAACACTGGAATGGGGTGGTGCACTGTTCACTACCCGAAGATACTGCCACATCGGGTCAATGCATAGGGCGACAGAAGCAAGCTTCCAAATCAGCTCCCTTTCTCAAAAATCCATTTAATTTATGGTCCCCAGATAGGGAACGTATGTATCAGTATGTGCTCACAAGTCACCCAAGTGCAAGTATTCACACAAAAAAAAACGTGCCTCAGGATGCGATCTGTCGCAAGATCCTTTCTTTTTTTACACTTGATCTAAGCCAAAAGGCCTAGAGGGGATAACCGGGAAAGGGGTGGACCCAACCATGTCCCCTTCATGAGCACTCACATTACTCATAGGAATGGAAGGAAGGCTGGCAGCCAACCAGCCTCCCATACACTTTCTGGGTGGGTGGCAGTCAGCCACCCATACATACATACAGCACAGGCTAAACCCACATCATCACTTAAAAAAAGGACAGGCGACCATTGCACTCTGATGGAGCATTTAGCAATGCAATCCATAGCCTGGCTTTTGCCTGAACCCCCATCACTCCTCCTCTTGCATATAAGACAATATTTCAGATCTGCATATGAAAACAACACGCCTACCTTTGTTGCACATAGCTGCCTGCCTGTCTCTAGTTACCCCACTGGCTGTAGCTGCGTCCCTTCCGACATGGAATAACACCAACTGTAACGATAAACTGAAAATTAACAGTATAAACCTGCATCATTTTGGACTCTGGTATTTGCTGAATCCGGGTGACCTGACAATCGATGGTGGTGCCGCTGGTGATTCTGGCCTTCTTGGAATCTGTTGGGCCTATGTGTTAGCTCACACATCACTTGGGTATCCATGGTAACTACCACAACATGGTCATCTGCAGTTTACATCTAGCCCGTGGCATTGAATGGCATTTTAAAAGTGCTAAGGGTCCTGGTGCAATAATCCTCCCATGAGGATCAGCCTCAACGGCTTTGTAGATTGCACTCATGTCAGCAACTCCATATACATTTTTTTTTCTTCATGCTTCTTTCTTCATCCTTTTTTCTTTCTGTCATTCAGACTTTCATTCATTCGATCTCTCTTACTCACTTGCTTTAACTCATTTGTTCTCACTCACTCACTCACTCACTCAATCACTCACTCACTCATTCACTCTCACTCACTCTCACTCTCTCACTCACTCGCTCACTAAGTCAGTCTCTCTCTCTCTCTCTCTTTTTCTTTTTATATATATTTTTTTCCGTCTTCTTCTTCTTCTTCTTCTTCTTCTTCTTCAGACCCTGTCATAGCACTAATGCCTTTCCAATACCACCAGCAGATGGAGACACTCCATTGCAACATTGGTTGTGAGCAGCAGTTTCTAAAAACAAATGCCTCATGGCGGATTTCCCATCCATCAATGGATGGTAAATTTTGTTTTTATCATTCACTGACCACAGAAACCAATGCATGGTCAAGCAACAGCAATGACACACCCTTGTGTATAGGCATGAGACCCTCATGTCATTTAACAGGATTCAGCACCACCCACAAGACAGCTACCTGTCATGTCATGTCAAACCTGCACAGGTGTGCTAGATTATTATTATTTAGTTTTATTTTATTTTTTTACACCAATCAGTGTGCAAACATGGTCATTAAAACGCTAAATGAATAGACGTTCATAAACCAGTCAGTGCAACTCATCATTTTGGTCTCCAATTCTCAAACTCAAATTCTCACCCACGGAGGATTAAATGAGAATCTTTCTTGTTTAACACTGGAATGGGGTGGTGCACTGTTCACTACCCGAAGATACTGCCACATCGGGTCAATGCATAGGGCGACAGAAGCAAGCTTCCAAATCAGCTCCCTTTCTCAAAAATCCATTTAATTTATGGTCCCCAGATAGGGAACGTATGTATCAGTATGTGCTCACAAGTCACCCAAGTGCAAGTATTCACACAAAAAAAAACGTGCCTCAGGATGCGATCTGTCGCAAGATCCTTTCTTTTTTTACACTTGATCTAAGCCAAAAGGCCTAGAGGGGATAACCGGGAAAGGGGTGGACCCAACCATGTCCCCTTCATGAGCACTCACATTACTCATAGGAATGGAAGGAAGGCTGGCAGCCAACCAGCCTCCCATACACTTTCTGGGTGGGTGGCAGTCAGCCACCCATACATACATACAGCACAGGCTAAACCCACATCATCACTTAAAAAAAGGACAGGCGACCATTGCACTCTGATGGAGCATTTAGCAATGCAATCCATAGCCTGGCTTTTGCCTGAACCCCCATCACTCCTCCTCTTGCATATAAGACAATATTTCAGATCTGCATATGAAAACAACACGCCTACCTTTGTTGCACATAGCTGCCTGCCTGTCTCTAGTTACCCCACTGGCTGTAGCTGCGTCCCTTCCGACATGGAATAACACCAACTGTAACGATAAACTGAAAATTAACAGTATAAACCTGCATCATTTTGGACTCTGGTATTTGCTGAATCCGGGTGACCTGACAATCGATGGTGGTGCCGCTGGTGATTCTGGCCTTCTTGGAATCTGTTGGGCCTATGTGTTAGCTCACACATCACTTGGGTATCCATGGTAACTACCACAACATGGTCATCTGCAGTTTACATCTAGCCCGTGGCATTGAATGGCATTTTAAAAGTGCTAAGGGTCCTGGTGCAATAATCCTCCCATGAGGATCAGCCTCAACGGCTTTGTAGATTGCACTCATGTCAGCAACTCCATATACATTTTTTTTTCTTCATGCTTCTTTCTTCATCCTTTTTTCTTTCTGTCATTCAGACTTTCATTCATTCGATCTCTCTCACTCACTTGCTTTAACTCATTTGTTCTCACTCACTCACTCACTCACTCAATCACTCACTCACTCATTCACTCTCACTCACTCTCACTCTCTCACTCACTCGCTCACTAAGTCAGTCTCTCTCTCTCTCTCTTTTTCTTTTTATATATATTTTTTTCCGTCTTCTTCTTCTTCTTCTTCTTCTTCAGACCCTGTCATAGCACTAATGCCTTTCCAATACCACCAGCAGATGGAGACACTCCATTGCAACATTGGTTGTGAGCAGCAGTTTCTAAAAACAAATGCCTCATGGCGGATTTCCCATCCATCAATGGATGGTAAATTTTGTTTTTATCATTCACTGACCACAGAAACCAATGCATGGTCAAGCAACAGCAATGACACACCCTTGTGTATAGGCATGAGACCCTCATGTCATTTAACAGGATTCAGCACCACCCACAAGACAGCTACCTGTCATGTCATGTCAAACCTGCACAGGTGTGCTAGATTATTATTATTTAGTTTTATTTTATTTTTTTACACCAATCAGTGTGCAAACATGGTCATTAAAACGCTAAATGAATAGACGTTCATAAACCAGTCAGTGCAACTCATCATTTTGGTCTCCAATTCTCAAACTCAAATTCTCACCCACGGAGGATTAAATGAGAATCTTTCTTGTTTAACACTGGAATGGGGTGGTGCACTGTTCACTACCCGAAGATACTGCCACATCGGGTCAATGCATAGGGCGACAGAAGCAAGCTTCCAAATCAGCTCCCTTTCTCAAAAATCCATTTAATTTATGGTCCCCAGATAGGGAACGTATGTATCAGTATGTGCTCACAAGTCACCCAAGTGCAAGTATTCACACAAAAAAAAACGTGCCTCAGGATGCGATCTGTCGCAAGATCCTTTCTTTTTTTACACTTGATCTAAGCCAAAAGGCCTAGAGGGGATAACCGGGAAAGGGGTGGACCCAACCATGTCCCCTTCATGAGCACTCACATTACTCATAGGAATGGAAGGAAGGCTGGCAGCCAACCAGCCTCCCATACACTTTCTGGGTGGGTGGCAGTCAGCCACCCATACATACATACAGCACAGGCTAAACCCACATCATCACTTAAAAAAAGGACAGGCGACCATTGCACTCTGATGGAGCATTTAGCAATGCAATCCATAGCCTGGCTTTTGCCTGAACCCCCATCACTCCTCCTCTTGCATATAAGACAATATTTCAGATCTGCATATGAAAACAACACGCCTACCTTTGTTGCACATAGCTGCCTGCCTGTCTCTAGTTACCCCACTGGCTGTAGCTGCGTCCCTTCCGACATGGAATAACACCAACTGTAACGATAAACTGAAAATTAACAGTATAAACCTGCATCATTTTGGATTCTGGTATTTGCTGAATCCGGGTGACCTGACAATCGATGGTGGTGCCGCTGGTGATTCTGGCCTTCTTGGAATCTGTTGGGCCTATGTGTTAGCTCACACATCACTTGGGTATCCATGGTAACTACCACAACATGGTCATCTGCAGTTTACATCTAGCCCGTGGCATTGAATGGCATTTTAAAAGTGCTAAGGGTCCTGGTGCAATAATCCTCCCATGAGGATCAGCCTCAACGGCTTTGTAGATTGCACTCATGTCAGCAACTCCATATACATTTTTTTTTCTTCATGCTTCTTTCTTCATCCTTTTTTCTTTCTGTCATTCAGACTTTCATTCATTCGATCTCTCTCACTCACTTGCTTTAACTCATTTGTTCTCACTCACTCACTCACTCACTCAATCACTCACTCACTCATTCACTCTCACTCACTCTCACTCTCTCACTCACTCGCTCACTAAGTCAGTCTCTCTCTCTCTCTCTCTTTTTCTTTTTATATATATTTTTTTCCGTCTTCTTCTTCTTCTTCAGACCCTGTCATAGCACTAATGCCTTTCCAATACCACCAGCAGATGGAGACACTCCATTGCAACATTGGTTGTGAGCAGCAGTTTCTAAAAACAAATGCCTCACGGCGGATTTCCCATCCATCAATGGATGGTAAATTTTGTTTTTATCATTCACTGACCACAGAAACCAATGCATGGTCAAGCAACAGCAATGACACACCCTTGTGTATAGGCATGAGACCCTCATGTCATTTAACAGGATTCAGCACCACCCACAAGACAGCTACCTGTCATGTCATGTCAAACCTGCACAGGTGTGCTAGATTATTATTATTTAGTTTTATTTTATTTTTTTACACCAATCAGTGTGCAAACATGGTCATTAAAACGCTAAATGAATAGACGTTCATAAACCAGTCAGTGCAACTCATCATTTTGGTCTCCAATTCTCAAACTCAAATTCTCACCCACGGAGGATTAAATGAGAATCTTTCTTGTTTAACACTGGAATGGGGTGGTGCACTGTTCACTACCCGAAGATACTGCCACATCGGGTCAATGCATAGGGCGACAGAAGCAAGCTTCCAAATCAGCTCCCTTTCTCAAAAATCCATTTAATTTATGGTCCCCAGATAGGGAACGTATGTATCAGTATGTGCTCACAAGTCACCCAAGTGCAAGTATTCACACAAAAAAAAACGTGCCTCAGGATGCGATCTGTCGCAAGATCCTTTCTTTTTTTACACTTGATCTAAGCCAAAAGGCCTAGAGGGGATAACCGGGAAAGGGGTGGACCCAACCATGTCCCCTTCATGAGCACTCACATTACTCATAGGAATGGAAGGAAGGCTGGCAGCCAACCAGCCTCCCATACACTTTCTGGGTGGGTGGCAGTCAGCCACCCATACATACATACAGCACAGGCTAAACCCACATCATCACTTAAAAAAAGGACAGGCGACCATTGCACTCTGATGGAGCATTTAGCAATGCAATCCATAGCCTGGCTTTTGCCTGAACCCCCATCACTCCTCCTCTTGCATATAAGACAATATTTCAGATCTGCATATGAAAACAACACGCCTACCTTTGTTGCACATAGCTGCCTGCCTGTCTCTAGTTACCCCACTGGCTGTAGCTGCGTCCCTTCCGACATGGAATAACACCAACTGTAACGATAAACTGAAAATTAACAGTATAAACCTGCATCATTTTGGACTCTGGTATTTGCTGAATCCGGGTGACCTGACAATCGATGGTGGTGCCGCTGGTGATTCTGGCCTTCTTGGAATCTGTTGGGCCTATGTGTTAGCTCACACATCACTTGGGTATCCATGGTAACTACCACAACATGGTCATCTGCAGTTTACATCTAGCCCGTGGCATTGAATGGCATTTTAAAAGTGCTAAGGGTCCTGGTGCAATAATCCTCCCATGAGGATCAGCCTCAACGGCTTTGTAGATTGCACTCATGTCAGCAACTCCATATACATTTTTTTTTCTTCATGCTTCTTTCTTCATCCTTTTTTCTTTCTGTCATTCAGACTTTCATTCATTCGATCTCTCTCACTCACTTGCTTTAACTCATTTGTTCTCACTCACTCACTCACTCACTCAATCACTCACTCACTCATTCACTCTCACTCACTCTCACTCTCTCACTCACTCGCTCACTAAGTCAGTCTCTCTCTCCCTCTCTCTTTTTCTTTTTATATATATTTTTTTCCGTCTTCTTCTTCTTCTTCTTCTTCTTCTTCTTCAGACCCTGTCATAGCACTAATGCCTTTCCAATACCACCAGCAGATGGAGACACTCCATTGCAACATTGGTTGTGAGCAGCAGTTTCTAAAAACAAATGCCTCATGGCGGATTTCCCATCCATCAATGGATGGTAAATTTTGTTTTTATCATTCACTGACCACAGAAACCAATGCATGGTCAAGCAACAGCAATGACACACCCTTGTGTATAGGCATGAGACCCTCATGTCATTTAACAGGATTCAGCACCACCCACAAGACAGCTACCTGTCATGTCATGTCAAACCTGCACAGGTGTGCTAGATTATTATTATTTAGTTTTATTTTATTTTTTTACACCAATCAGTGTGCAAACATGGTCATTAAAACGCTAAATGAATAGACGTTCATAAACCAGTCAGTGCAACTCATCATTTTGGTCTCCAATTCTCAAACTCAAATTCTCACCCACGGAGGATTAAATGAGAATCTTTCTTGTTTAACACTGGAATGGGGTGGTGCACTGTTCACTACCCGAAGATACTGCCACATCGGGTCAATGCATAGGGCGACAGAAGCAAGCTTCCAAATCAGCTCCCTTTCTCAAAAATCCATTTAATTTATGGTCCCCAGATAGGGAACGTATGTATCAGTATGTGCTCACAAGTCACCCAAGTGCAAGTATTCACACAAAAAAAAACGTGCCTCAGGATGCGATCTGTCGCAAGATCCTTTCTTTTTTTACACTTGATCTAAGCCAAAAGGCCTAGAGGGGATAACCGGGAAAGGGGTGGACCCAACCATGTCCCCTTCATGAGCACTCACATTACTCATAGGAATGGAAGGAAGGCTGGCAGCCAACCAGCCTCCCATACACTTTCTGGGTGGGTGGCAGTCAGCCACCCATACATACATACAGCACAGGCTAAACCCACATCATCACTTAAAAAAAGGACAGGCGACCATTGCACTCTGATGGAGCATTTAGCAATGCAATCCATAGCCTGGCTTTTGCCTGAACCCCCATCACTCCTCCTCTTGCATATAAGACAATATTTCAGATCTGCATATGAAAACAACACGCCTACCTTTGTTGCACATAGCTGCCTGCCTGTCTCTAGTTACCCCACTGGCTGTAGCTGCGTCCCTTCCGACATGGAATAACACCAACTGTAACGATAAACTGAAAATTAACAGTATAAACCTGCATCATTTTGGACTCTGGTATTTGCTGAATCCGGGTGACCTGACAATCGATGGTGGTGCCGCTGGTGATTCTGGCCTTCTTGGAATCTGTTGGGCCTATGTGTTAGCTCACACATCACTTGGGTATCCATGGTAACTACCACAACATGGTCATCTGCAGTTTACATCTAGCCCGTGGCATTGAATGGCATTTTAAAAGTGCTAAGGGTCCTGGTGCAATAATCCTCCCATGAGGATCAGCCTCAACGGCTTTGTAGATTGCACTCATGTCAGCAACTCCATATACATTTTTTTTTCTTCATGCTTCTTTCTTCATCCTTTTTTCTTTCTGTCATTCAGACTTTCATTCATTCGATCTCTCTCACTCACTTGCTTTAACTCATTTGTTCTCACTCACTCACTCACTCACTCACTCAATCACTCACTCACTCATTCACTCTCACTCACTCTCACTCTCTCACTCACTCGCTCACTAAGTCAGTCTCTCTCTCTCTCTCTCTTTTTCTTTTTATATATATTTTTTTCCGTCTTCTTCTTCTTCTTCTTCTTCTTCTTCTTCAGACCCTGTCATAGCACTAATGCCTTTCCAATACCACCAGCAGATGGAGACACTCCATTGCAACATTGGTTGTGAGCAGCAGTTTCTAAAAACAAATGCCTCATGGCGGATTTCCCATCCATCAATGGATGGTAAATTTTGTTTTTATCATTCACTGACCACAGAAACCAATGCATGGTCAAGCAACAGCAATGACACACCCTTGTGTATAGGCATGAGACCCTCATGTCATTTAACAGGATTCAGCACCACCCACAAGACAGCTACCTGTCATGTCATGTCAAACCTGCACAGGTGTGCTAGATTATTATTATTTAGTTTTATTTTATTTTTTTACACCAATCAGTGTGCAAACATGGTCATTAAAACGCTAAATGAATAGACGTTCATAAACCAGTCAGTGCAACTCATCATTTTGGTCTCCAATTCTCAAACTCAAATTCTCACCCACGGAGGATTAAATGAGAATCTTTCTTGTTTAACACTGGAATGGGGTGGTGCACTGTTCACTACCCGAAGATACTGCCACATCGGGTCAATGCATAGGGCGACAGAAGCAAGCTTCCAAATCAGCTCCCTTTCTCAAAAATCCATTTAATTTATGGTCCCCAGATAGGGAACGTATGTATCAGTATGTGCTCACAAGTCACCCAAGTGCAAGTATTCACACAAAAAAAAACGTGCCTCAGGATGCGATCTGTCGCAAGATCCTTTCTTTTTTTACACTTGATCTAAGCCAAAAGGCCTAGAGGGGATAACCGGGAAAGGGGTGGACCCAACCATGTCCCCTTCATGAGCACTCACATTACTCATAGGAATGGAAGGAAGGCTGGCAGCCAACCAGCCTCCCATACACTTTCTGGGTGGGTGGCAGTCAGCCACCCATACATACATACAGCACAGGCTAAACCCACATCATCACTTAAAAAAAGGACAGGCGACCATTGCACTCTGATGGAGCATTTAGCAATGCAATCCATAGCCTGGCTTTTGCCTGAACCCCCATCACTCCTCCTCTTGCATATAAGACAATATTTCAGATCTGCATATGAAAACAACACGCCTACCTTTGTTGCACATAGCTGCCTGCCTGTCTCTAGTTACCCCACTGGCTGTAGCTGCGTCCCTTCCGACATGGAATAACACCAACTGTAACGATAAACTGAAAATTAACAGTATAAACCTGCATCATTTTGGACTCTGGTATTTGCTGAATCCGGGTGACCTGACAATCGATGGTGGTGCCGCTGGTGATTCTGGCCTTCTTGGAATCTGTTGGGCCTATGTGTTAGCTCACACATCACTTGGGTATCCATGGTAACTACCACAACATGGTCATCTGCAGTTTACATCTAGCCCGTGGCATTGAATGGCATTTTAAAAGTGCTAAGGGTCCTGGTGCAATAATCCTCCCATGAGGATCAGCCTCAACGGCTTTGTAGATTGCACTCATGTCAGCAACTCCATATACATTTTTTTTTCTTCATGCTTCTTTCTTCATCCTTTTTTCTTTCTGTCATTCAGACTTTCATTCATTCGATCTCTCTTACTCACTTGCTTTAACTCATTTGTTCTCACTCACTCACTCACTCACTCAATCACTCACTCACTCATTCACTCTCACTCACTCTCACTCTCTCACTCACTCGCTCACTAAGTCAGTCTCTCTCTCTCTCTCTCTTTTTCTTTTTATATATATTTTTTTCCGTCTTCTTCTTCTTCTTCTTCTTCTTCTTCTTCAGACCCTGTCATAGCACTAATGCCTTTCCAATACCACCAGCAGATGGAGACACTCCATTGCAACATTGGTTGTGAGCAGCAGTTTCTAAAAACAAATGCCTCATGGCGGATTTCCCATCCATCAATGGATGGTAAATTTTGTTTTTATCATTCACTGACCACAGAAACCAATGCATGGTCAAGCAACAGCAATGACACACCCTTGTGTATAGGCATGAGACCCTCATGTCATTTAACAGGATTCAGCACCACCCACAAGACAGCTACCTGTCATGTCATGTCAAACCTGCACAGGTGTGCTAGATTATTATTATTTAGTTTTATTTTATTTTTTTACACCAATCAGTGTGCAAACATGGTCATTAAAACGCTAAATGAATAGACGTTCATAAACCAGTCAGTGCAACTCATCATTTTGGTCTCCAATTCTCAAACTCAAATTCTCACCCACGGAGGATTAAATGAGAATCTTTCTTGTTTAACACTGGAATGGGGTGGTGCACTGTTCACTACCCGAAGATACTGCCACATCGGGTCAATGCATAGGGCGACAGAAGCAAGCTTCCAAATCAGCTCCCTTTCTCAAAAATCCATTTAATTTATGGTCCCCAGATAGGGAACGTATGTATCAGTATGTGCTCACAAGTCACCCAAGTGCAAGTATTCACACAAAAAAAAACGTGCCTCAGGATGCGATCTGTCGCAAGATCCTTTCTTTTTTTACACTTGATCTAAGCCAAAAGGCCTAGAGGGGATAACCGGGAAAGGGGTGGACCCAACCATGTCCCCTTCATGAGCACTCACATTACTCATAGGAATGGAAGGAAGGCTGGCAGCCAACCAGCCTCCCATACACTTTCTGGGTGGGTGGCAGTCAGCCACCCATACATACATACAGCACAGGCTAAACCCACATCATCACTTAAAAAAAGGACAGGCGACCATTGCACTCTGATGGAGCATTTAGCAATGCAATCCATAGCCTGGCTTTTGCCTGAACCCCCATCACTCCTCCTCTTGCATATAAGACAATATTTCAGATCTGCATATGAAAACAACACGCCTACCTTTGTTGCACATAGCTGCCTGCCTGTCTCTAGTTACCCCACTGGCTGTAGCTGCGTCCCTTCCGACATGGAATAACACCAACTGTAACGATAAACTGAAAATTAACAGTATAAACCTGCATCATTTTGGACTCTGGTATTTGCTGAATCCGGGTGACCTGACAATCGATGGTGGTGCCGCTGGTGATTCTGGCCTTCTTGGAATCTGTTGGGCCTATGTGTTAGCTCACACATCACTTGGGTATCCATGGTAACTACCACAACATGGTCATCTGCAGTTTACATCTAGCCCGTGGCATTGAATGGCATTTTAAAAGTGCTAAGGGTCCTGGTGCAATAATCCTCCCATGAGGATCAGCCTCAACGGCTTTGTAGATTGCACTCATGTCAGCAACTCCATATACATTTTTTTTTCTTCATGCTTCTTTCTTCATCCTTTTTTCTTTCTGTCATTCAGACTTTCATTCATTCGATCTCTCTCACTCACTTGCTTTAACTCATTTGTTCTCACTCACTCACTCACTCAATCACTCACTCACTCATTCACTCTCACTCACTCTCACTCTCTCACTCACTCGCTCACTAAGTCAGTCTCTCTCTCTCTCTCTCTTTTTCTTTTTATATATATTTTTTTCCGTCTTCTTCTTCTTCTTCTTCTTCTTCTTCTTCTTCTTCTTCTTCAGACCCTGTCATAGCACTAATGCCTTTCCAATACCACCAGCAGATGGAGACACTCCATTGCAACATTGGTTGTGAGCAGCAGTTTCTAAAAACAAATGCCTCATGGCGGATTTCCCATCCATCAATGGATGGTAAATTTTGTTTTTATCATTCACTGACCACAGAAACCAATGCATGGTCAAGCAACAGCAATGACACACCCTTGTGTATAGGCATGAGACCCTCATGTCATTTAACAGGATTCAGCACCACCCACAAGACAGCTACCTGTCATGTCATGTCAAACCTGCACAGGTGTGCTAGATTATTATTATTTAGTTTTATTTTATTTTTTTACACCAATCAGTGTGCAAACATGGTCATTAAAACGCTAAATGAATAGACGTTCATAAACCAGTCAGTGCAACTCATCATTTTGGTCTCCAATTCTCAAACTCAAATTCTCACCCACGGAGGATTAAATGAGAATCTTTCTTGTTTAACACTGGAATGGGGTGGTGCACTGTTCACTACCCGAAGATACTGCCACATCGGGTCAATGCATAGGGCGACAGAAGCAAGCTTCCAAATCAGCTCCCTTTCTCAAAAATCCATTTAATTTATGGTCCCCAGATAGGGAACGTATGTATCAGTATGTGCTCACAAGTCACCCAAGTGCAAGTATTCACACAAAAAAAAACGTGCCTCAGGATGCGATCTGTCGCAAGATCCTTTCTTTTTTTACACTTGATCTAAGCCAAAAGGCCTAGAGGGGATAACCGGGAAAGGGGTGGACCCAACCATGTCCCCTTCATGAGCACTCACATTACTCATAGGAATGGAAGGAAGGCTGGCAGCCAACCAGCCTCCCATACACTTTCTGGGTGGGTGGCAGTCAGCCACCCATACATACATACAGCACAGGCTAAACCCACATCATCACTTAAAAAAAGGACAGGCGACCATTGCACTCTGATGGAGCATTTAGCAATGCAATCCATAGCCTGGCTTTTGCCTGAACCCCCATCACTCCTCCTCTTGCATATAAGACAATATTTCAGATCTGCATATGAAAACAACACGCCTACCTTTGTTGCACATAGCTGCCTGCCTGTCTCTAGTTACCCCACTGGCTGTAGCTGCGTCCCTTCCGACATGGAATAACACCAACTGTAACGATAAACTGAAAATTAACAGTATAAACCTGCATCATTTTGGACTCTGGTATTTGCTGAATCCGGGTGACCTGACAATCGATGGTGGTGCCGCTGGTGATTCTGGCCTTCTTGGAATCTGTTGGGCCTATGTGTTAGCTCACACATCACTTGGGTATCCATGGTAACTACCACAACATGGTCATCTGCAGTTTACATCTAGCCCGTGGCATTGAATGGCATTTTAAAAGTGCTAAGGGTCCTGGTGCAATAATCCTCCCATGAGGATCAGCCTCAACGGCTTTGTAGATTGCACTCATGTCAGCAACTCCATATACATTTTTTTTTCTTCATGCTTCTTTCTTCATCCTTTTTTCTTTCTGTCATTCAGACTTTCATTCATTCGATCTCTCTTACTCACTTGCTTTAACTCATTTGTTCTCACTCACTCACTCACTCACTCACTCAATCACTCACTCACTCATTCACTCTCACTCACTCTCACTCTCTCACTCACTCGCTCACTAAGTCAGTCTCTCTCTCTCTCTCTCTTTTTCTTTTTATATATATTTTTTTCCGTCTTCTTCTTCTTCTTCTTCTTCTTCAGACCCTGTCATAGCACTAATGCCTTTCCAATACCACCAGCAGATGGAGACACTCCATTGCAACATTGGTTGTGAGCAGCAGTTTCTAAAAACAAATGCCTCATGGCGGATTTCCCATCCATCAATGGATGGTAAATTTTGTTTTTATCATTCACTGACCACAGAAACCAATGCATGGTCAAGCAACAGCAATGACACACCCTTGTGTATAGGCATGAGACCCTCATGTCATTTAACAGGATTCAGCACCACCCACAAGACAGCTACCTGTCATGTCATGTCAAACCTGCACAGGTGTGCTAGATTATTATTATTTAGTTTTATTTTATTTTTTTACACCAATCAGTGTGCAAACATGGTCATTAAAACGCTAAATGAATAGACGTTCATAAACCAGTCAGTGCAACTCATCATTTTGGTCTCCAATTCTCAAACTCAAATTCTCACCCACGGAGGATTAAATGAGAATCTTTCTTGTTTAACACTGGAATGGGGTGGTGCACTGTTCACTACCCAAAGATACTGCCACATCGGGTCAATGCATAGGGCGACAGAAGCAAGCTTCCAAATCAGCTCCCTTTCTCAAAAATCCATTTAATTTATGGTCCCCAGATAGGGAACGTATGTATCAGTATGTGCTCACAAGTCACCCAAGTGCAAGTATTCACACAAAAAAAAACGTGCCTCAGGATGCGATCTGTCGCAAGATCCTTTCTTTTTTTACACTTGATCTAAGCCAAAAGGCCTAGAGGGGATAACCGGGAAAGGGGTGGACCCAACCATGTCCCCTTCATGAGCACTCACATTACTCATAGGAATGGAAGGAAGGCTGGCAGCCAACCAGCCTCCCATACACTTTCTGGGTGGGTGGCAGTCAGCCACCCATACATACATACAGCACAGGCTAAACCCACATCATCACTTAAAAAAAGGACAGGCGACCATTGCACTCTGATGGAGCATTTAGCAATGCAATCCATAGCCTGGCTTTTGCCTGAACCCCCATCACTCCTCCTCTTGCATATAAGACAATATTTCAGATCTGCATATGAAAACAACACGCCTACCTTTGTTGCACATAGCTGCCTGCCTGTCTCTAGTTACCCCACTGGCTGTAGCTGCGTCCCTTCCGACATGGAATAACACCAACTGTAACGATAAACTGAAAATTAACAGTATAAACCTGCATCATTTTGGACTCTGGTATTTGCTGAATCCGGGTGACCTGACAATCGATGGTGGTGCCGCTGGTGATTCTGGCCTTCTTGGAATCTGTTGGGCCTATGTGTTAGCTCACACATCACTTGGGTATCCATGGTAACTACCACAACATGGTCATCTGCAGTTTACATCTAGCCCGTGGCATTGAATGGCATTTTAAAAGTGCTAAGGGTCCTGGTGCAATAATCCTCCCATGAGGATCAGCCTCAACGGCTTTGTAGATTGCACTCATGTCAGCAACTCCATATACATTTTTTTTTCTTCATGCTTCTTTCTTCATCCTTTTTTCTTTCTGTCATTCAGACTTTCATTCATTCGATCTCTCTCACTCACTTGCTTTAACTCATTTGTTCTCACTCACTCACTCACTCAATCACTCACTCACTCATTCACTCTCACTCACTCTCACTCTCTCACTCACTCGCTCACTAAGTCAGTCTCTCTCTCTCTCTCTCTTTTTCTTTTTATATATATTTTTTTCCGTCTTCTTCTTCTTCTTCTTCTTCTTCTTCTTCAGACCCTGTCATAGCACTAATGCCTTTCCAATACCACCAGCAGATGGAGACACTCCATTGCAACATTGGTTGTGAGCAGCAGTTTCTAAAAACAAATGCCTCATGGCGGATTTCCCATCCATCAATGGATGGTAAATTTTGTTTTTATCATTCACTGACCACAGAAACCAATGCATGGTCAAGCAACAGCAATGACACACCCTTGTGTATAGGCATGAGACCCTCATGTCATTTAACAGGATTCAGCACCACCCACAAGACAGCTACCTGTCATGTCATGTCAAACCTGCACAGGTGTGCTAGATTATTATTATTTAGTTTTATTTTATTTTTTTACACCAATCAGTGTGCAAACATGGTCATTAAAACGCTAAATGAATAGACGTTCATAAACCAGTCAGTGCAACTCATCATTTTGGTCTCCAATTCTCAAACTCAAATTCTCACCCACGGAGGATTAAATGAGAATCTTTCTTGTTTAACACTGGAATGGGGTGGTGCACTGTTCACTACCCAAAGATACTGCCACATCGGGTCAATGCATAGGGCGACAGAAGCAAGCTTCCAAATCAGCTCCCTTTCTCAAAAATCCATTTAATTTATGGTCCCCAGATAGGGAACGTATGTATCAGTATGTGCTCACAAGTCACCCAAGTGCAAGTATTCACACAAAAAAAAACGTGCCTCAGGATGCGATCTGTCGCAAGATCCTTTCTTTATTTACACTTGATCTAAGCCAAAAGGCCTAGAGGGGATAACCGGGAAAGGGGTGGACCCAACCATGTCCCCTTCATGAGCACTCACATTACTCATAGGAATGGAAGGAAGGCTGGCAGCCAACCAGCCTCCCATACACTTTCTGGGTGGGTGGCAGTCAGCCACCCATACATACATACAGCACAGGCTAAACCCACATCATCACTTAAAAAAAGGACAGGCGACCATTGCACTCTGATGGAGCATTTAGCAATGCAATCCATAGCCTGGCTTTTGCCTGAACCCCCATCACTCCTCCTCTTGCATATAAGACAATATTTCAGATCTGCATATGAAAACAACACGCCTACCTTTGTTGCACATAGCTGCCTGCCTGTCTCTAGTTACCCCACTGGCTGTAGCTGCGTCCCTTCCGACATGGAATAACACCAACTGTAACGATAAACTGAAAATTAACAGTATAAACCTGCATCATTTTGGACTCTGGTATTTGCTGAATCCGGGTGACCTGACAATCGATGGTGGTGCCGCTGGTGATTCTGGCCTTCTTGGAATCTGTTGGGCCTATGTGTTAGCTCACACATCACTTGGGTATCCATGGTAACTACCACAACATGGTCATCTGCAGTTTACATCTAGCCCGTGGCATTGAATGGCATTTTAAAAGTGCTAAGGGTCCTGGTGCAATAATCCTCCCATGAGGATCAGCCTCAACGGCTTTGTAGATTGCACTCATGTCAGCAACTCCATATACATTTTTTTTTCTTCATGCTTCTTTCTTCATCCTTTTTTCTTTCTGTCATTCAGACTTTCATTCATTCGATCTCTCTCACTCACTTGCTTTAACTCATTTGTTCTCACTCACTCACTCACTCAATCACTCACTCACTCATTCACTCTCACTCACTCTCACTCTCTCACTCACTCGCTCACTAAGTCAGTCTCTCTCTCTCTCTCTCTCTTTTTCTTTTTATATATATTTTTTTCCGTCTTCTTCTTCTTCTTCTTCTTCTTCTTCTTCTTCTTCTTCTTCAGACCCTGTCATAGCACTAATGCCTTTCCAATACCACCAGCAGATGGAGACACTCCATTGCAACATTGGTTGTGAGCAGCAGTTTCTAAAAACAAATGCCTCATGGCGGATTTCCCATCCATCAATGGATGGTAAATTTTGTTTTTATCATTCACTGACCACAGAAACCAATGCATGGTCAAGCAACAGCAATGACACACCCTTGTGTATAGGCATGAGACCCTCATGTCATTTAACAGGATTCAGCACCACCCACAAGACAGCTACCTGTCATGTCATGTCAAACCTGCACAGGTGTGCTAGATTATTATTATTTAGTTTTATTTTATTTTTTTACACCAATCAGTGTGCAAACATGGTCATTAAAACGCTAAATGAATAGACGTTCATAAACCAGTCAGTGCAACTCATCATTTTGGTCTCCAATTCTCAAACTCAAATTCTCACCCACGGAGGATTAAATGAGAATCTTTCTTGTTTAACACTGGAATGGGGTGGTGCACTGTTCACTACCCGAAGATACTGCCACATCGGGTCAATGCATAGGGCGACAGAAGCAAGCTTCCAAATCAGCTCCCTTTCTCAAAAATCCATTTAATTTATGGTCCCCAGATAGGGAACGTATGTATCAGTATGTGCTCACAAGTCACCCAAGTGCAAGTATTCACACAAAAAAAAACGTGCCTCAGGATGCGATCTGTCGCAAGATCCTTTCTTTTTTTACACTTGATCTAAGCCAAAAGGCCTAGAGGGGATAACCGGGAAAGGGGTGGACCCAACCATGTCCCCTTCATGAGCACTCACATTACTCATAGGAATGGAAGGAAGGCTGGCAGCCAACCAGCCTCCCATACACTTTCTGGGTGGGTGGCAGTCAGCCACCCATACATACATACAGCACAGGCTAAACCCACATCATCACTTAAAAAAAGGACAGGCGACCATTGCACTCTGATGGAGCATTTAGCAATGCAATCCATAGCCTGGCTTTTGCCTGAACCCCCATCACTCCTCCTCTTGCATATAAGACAATATTTCAGATCTGCATATGAAAACAACACGCCTACCTTTGTTGCACATAGCTGCCTGCCTGTCTCTAGTTACCCCACTGGCTGTAGCTGCGTCCCTTCCGACATGGAATAACACCAACTGTAACGATAAACTGAAAATTAACAGTATAAACCTGCATCATTTTGGACTCTGGTATTTGCTGAATCCGGGTGACCTGACAATCGATGGTGGTGCCGCTGGTGATTCTGGCCTTCTTGGAATCTGTTGGGCCTATGTGTTAGCTCACACATCACTTGGGTATCCATGGTAACTACCACAACATGGTCATCTGCAGTTTACATCTAGCCCGTGGCATTGAATGGCATTTTAAAAGTGCTAAGGGTCCTGGTGCAATAATCCTCCCATGAGGATCAGCCTCAACGGCTTTGTAGATTGCACTCATGTCAGCAACTCCATATACATTTTTTTTTCTTCATGCTTCTTTCTTCATCCTTTTTTCTTTCTGTCATTCAGACTTTCATTCATTCGATCTCTCTCACTCACTTGCTTTAACTCATTTGTTCTCACTCACTCACTCACTCAATCACTCACTCACTCATTCACTCTCACTCACTCTCACTCTCTCACTCACTCGCTCACTAAGTCAGTCTCTCTCTCTCTCTCTCTTTTTCTTTTTATATATATTTTTTTCCGTCTTCTTCTTCTTCTTCTTCTTCTTCTTCTTCTTCTTCTTCAGACCCTGTCATAGCACTAATGCCTTTCCAATACCACCAGCAGATGGAGACACTCCATTGCAACATTGGTTGTGAGCAGCAGTTTCTAAAAACAAATGCCTCATGGCGGATTTCCCATCCATCAATGGATGGTAAATTTTGTTTTTATCATTCACTGACCACAGAAACCAATGCATGGTCAAGCAACAGCAATGACACACCCTTGTGTATAGGCATGAGACCCTCATGTCATTTAACAGGATTCAGCACCACCCACAAGACAGCTACCTGTCATGTCATGTCAAACCTGCACAGGTGTGCTAGATTATTATTATTTAGTTTTATTTTATTTTTTTACACCAATCAGTGTGCAAACATGGTCATTAAAACGCTAAATGAATAGACGTTCATAAACCAGTCAGTGCAACTCATCATTTTGGTCTCCAATTCTCAAACTCAAATTCTCACCCACGGAGGATTAAATGAGAATCTTTCTTGTTTAACACTGGAATGGGGTGGTGCACTGTTCACTACCCGAAGATACTGCCACATCGGGTCAATGCATAGGGCGACAGAAGCAAGCTTCCAAATCAGCTCCCTTTCTCAAAAATCCATTTAATTTATGGTCCCCAGATAGGGAACGTATGTATCAGTATGTGCTCACAAGTCACCCAAGTGCAAGTATTCACACAAAAAAAAACGTGCCTCAGGATGCGATCTGTCGCAAGATCCTTTCTTTTTTTACACTTGATCTAAGCCAAAAGGCCTAGAGGGGATAACCGGGAAAGGGGTGGACCCAACCATGTCCCCTTCATGAGCACTCACATTACTCATAGGAATGGAAGGAAGGCTGGCAGCCAACCAGCCTCCCATACACTTTCTGGGTGGGTGGCAGTCAGCCACCCATACATACATACAGCACAGGCTAAACCCACATCATCACTTAAAAAAAGGACAGGCGACCATTGCACTCTGATGGAGCATTTAGCAATGCAATCCATAGCCTGGCTTTTGCCTGAACCCCCATCACTCCTCCTCTTGCATATAAGACAATATTTCAGATCTGCATATGAAAACAACACGCCTACCTTTGTTGCACATAGCTGCCTGCCTGTCTCTAGTTACCCCACTGGCTGTAGCTGCGTCCCTTCCGACATGGAATAACACCAACTGTAACGATAAACTGAAAATTAACAGTATAAACCTGCATCATTTTGGACTCTGGTATTTGCTGAATCCGGGTGACCTGACAATCGATGGTGGTGCCGCTGGTGATTCTGGCCTTCTTGGAATCTGTTGGGCCTATGTGTTAGCTCACACATCACTTGGGTATCCATGGTAACTACCACAACATGGTCATCTGCAGTTTACATCTAGCCCGTGGCATTGAATGGCATTTTAAAAGTGCTAAGGGTCCTGGTGCAATAATCCTCCCATGAGGATCAGCCTCAACGGCTTTGTAGATTGCACTCATGTCAGCAACTCCATATACATTTTTTTTTCTTCATGCTTCTTTCTTCATCCTTTTTTCTTTCTGTCATTCAGACTTTCATTCATTCGATCTCTCTTACTCACTTGCTTTAACTCATTTGTTCTCACTCACTCACTCACTCACTCACTCAATCACTCACTCACTCATTCACTCTCACTCACTCTCACTCTCTCACTCACTCGCTCACTAAGTCAGTCTCTCTCTCTCTCTCTCTTTTTCTTTTTATATATATTTTTTTCCGTCTTCTTCTTCTTCTTCTTCTTCTTCAGACCCTGTCATAGCACTAATGCCTTTCCAATACCACCAGCAGATGGAGACACTCCATTGCAACATTGGTTGTGAGCAGCAGTTTCTAAAAACAAATGCCTCATGGCGGATTTCCCATCCATCAATGGATGGTAAATTTTGTTTTTATCATTCACTGACCACAGAAACCAATGCATGGTCAAGCAACAGCAATGACACACCCTTGTGTATAGGCATGAGACCCTCATGTCATTTAACAGGATTCAGCACCACCCACAAGACAGCTACCTGTCATGTCATGTCAAACCTGCACAGGTGTGCTAGATTATTATTATTTAGTTTTATTTTATTTTTTTACACCAATCAGTGTGCAAACATGGTCATTAAAACGCTAAATGAATAGACGTTCATAAACCAGTCAGTGCAACTCATCATTTTGGTCTCCAATTCTCAAACTCAAATTCTCACCCACGGAGGATTAAATGAGAATCTTTCTTGTTTAACACTGGAATGGGGTGGTGCACTGTTCACTACCCAAAGATACTGCCACATCGGGTCAATGCATAGGGCGACAGAAGCAAGCTTCCAAATCAGCTCCCTTTCTCAAAAATCCATTTAATTTATGGTCCCCAGATAGGGAACGTATGTATCAGTATGTGCTCACAAGTCACCCAAGTGCAAGTATTCACACAAAAAAAAACGTGCCTCAGGATGCGATCTGTCGCAAGATCCTTTCTTTTTTTACACTTGATCTAAGCCAAAAGGCCTAGAGGGGATAACCGGGAAAGGGGTGGACCCAACCATGTCCCCTTCATGAGCACTCACATTACTCATAGGAATGGAAGGAAGGCTGGCAGCCAACCAGCCTCCCATACACTTTCTGGGTGGGTGGCAGTCAGCCACCCATACATACATACAGCACAGGCTAAACCCACATCATCACTTAAAAAAAGGACAGGCGACCATTGCACTCTGATGGAGCATTTAGCAATGCAATCCATAGCCTGGCTTTTGCCTGAACCCCCATCACTCCTCCTCTTGCATATAAGACAATATTTCAGATCTGCATATGAAAACAACACGCCTACCTTTGTTGCACATAGCTGCCTGCCTGTCTCTAGTTACCCCACTGGCTGTAGCTGCGTCCCTTCCGACATGGAATAACACCAACTGTAACGATAAACTGAAAATTAACAGTATAAACCTGCATCATTTTGGACTCTGGTATTTGCTGAATCCGGGTGACCTGACAATCGATGGTGGTGCCGCTGGTGATTCTGGCCTTCTTGGAATCTGTTGGGCCTATGTGTTAGCTCACACATCACTTGGGTATCCATGGTAACTACCACAACATGGTCATCTGCAGTTTACATCTAGCCCGTGGCATTGAATGGCATTTTAAAAGTGCTAAGGGTCCTGGTGCAATAATCCTCCCATGAGGATCAGCCTCAACGGCTTTGTAGATTGCACTCATGTCAGCAACTCCATATACATTTTTTTTTCTTCATGCTTCTTTCTTCATCCTTTTTTCTTTCTGTCATTCAGACTTTCATTCATTCGATCTCTCTCACTCACTTGCTTTAACTCATTTGTTCTCACTCACTCACTCACTCAATCACTCACTCACTCATTCACTCTCACTCACTCTCACTCTCTCACTCACTCGCTCACTAAGTCAGTCTCTCTCTCTCTCTCTCTTTTTCTTTTTATATATATTTTTTTCCGTCTTCTTCTTCTTCTTCTTCTTCTTCTTCTTCAGACCCTGTCATAGCACTAATGCCTTTCCAATACCACCAGCAGATGGAGACACTCCATTGCAACATTGGTTGTGAGCAGCAGTTTCTAAAAACAAATGCCTCATGGCGGATTTCCCATCCATCAATGGATGGTAAATTTTGTTTTTATCATTCACTGACCACAGAAACCAATGCATGGTCAAGCAACAGCAATGACACACCCTTGTGTATAGGCATGAGACCCTCATGTCATTTAACAGGATTCAGCACCACCCACAAGACAGCTACCTGTCATGTCATGTCAAACCTGCACAGGTGTGCTAGATTATTATTATTTAGTTTTATTTTATTTTTTTACACCAATCAGTGTGCAAACATGGTCATTAAAACGCTAAATGAATAGACGTTCATAAACCAGTCAGTGCAACTCATCATTTTGGTCTCCAATTCTCAAACTCAAATTCTCACCCACGGAGGATTAAATGAGAATCTTTCTTGTTTAACACTGGAATGGGGTGGTGCACTGTTCACTACCCAAAGATACTGCCACATCGGGTCAATGCATAGGGCGACAGAAGCAAGCTTCCAAATCAGCTCCCTTTCTCAAAAATCCATTTAATTTATGGTCCCCAGATAGGGAACGTATGTATCAGTATGTGCTCACAAGTCACCCAAGTGCAAGTATTCACACAAAAAAAAACGTGCCTCAGGATGCGATCTGTCGCAAGATCCTTTCTTTATTTACACTTGATCTAAGCCAAAAGGCCTAGAGGGGATAACCGGGAAAGGGGTGGACCCAACCATGTCCCCTTCATGAGCACTCACATTACTCATAGGAATGGAAGGAAGGCTGGCAGCCAACCAGCCTCCCATACACTTTCTGGGTGGGTGGCAGTCAGCCACCCATACATACATACAGCACAGGCTAAACCCACATCATCACTTAAAAAAAGGACAGGCGACCATTGCACTCTGATGGAGCATTTAGCAATGCAATCCATAGCCTGGCTTTTGCCTGAACCCCCATCACTCCTCCTCTTGCATATAAGACAATATTTCAGATCTGCATATGAAAACAACACGCCTACCTTTGTTGCACATAGCTGCCTGCCTGTCTCTAGTTACCCCACTGGCTGTAGCTGCGTCCCTTCCGACATGGAATAACACCAACTGTAACGATAAACTGAAAATTAACAGTATAAACCTGCATCATTTTGGACTCTGGTATTTGCTGAATCCGGGTGACCTGACAATCGATGGTGGTGCCGCTGGTGATTCTGGCCTTCTTGGAATCTGTTGGGCCTATGTGTTAGCTCACACATCACTTGGGTATCCATGGTAACTACCACAACATGGTCATCTGCAGTTTACATCTAGCCCGTGGCATTGAATGGCATTTTAAAAGTGCTAAGGGTCCTGGTGCAATAATCCTCCCATGAGGATCAGCCTCAACGGCTTTGTAGATTGCACTCATGTCAGCAACTCCATATACATTTTTTTTTCTTCATGCTTCTTTCTTCATCCTTTTTTCTTTCTGTCATTCAGACTTTCATTCATTCGATCTCTCTCACTCACTTGCTTTAACTCATTTGTTCTCACTCACTCACTCACTCAATCACTCACTCACTCATTCACTCTCACTCACTCTCACTCTCTCACTCACTCGCTCACTAAGTCAGTCTCTCTCTCTCTCTCTCTCTTTTTCTTTTTATATATATTTTTTTCCGTCTTCTTCTTCTTCTTCTTCTTCTTCTTCTTCTTCTTCTTCTTCAGACCCTGTCATAGCACTAATGCCTTTCCAATACCACCAGCAGATGGAGACACTCCATTGCAACATTGGTTGTGAGCAGCAGTTTCTAAAAACAAATGCCTCATGGCGGATTTCCCATCCATCAATGGATGGTAAATTTTGTTTTTATCATTCACTGACCACAGAAACCAATGCATGGTCAAGCAACAGCAATGACACACCCTTGTGTATAGGCATGAGACCCTCATGTCATTTAACAGGATTCAGCACCACCCACAAGACAGCTACCTGTCATGTCATGTCAAACCTGCACAGGTGTGCTAGATTATTATTATTTAGTTTTATTTTATTTTTTTACACCAATCAGTGTGCAAACATGGTCATTAAAACGCTAAATGAATAGACGTTCATAAACCAGTCAGTGCAACTCATCATTTTGGTCTCCAATTCTCAAACTCAAATTCTCACCCACGGAGGATTAAATGAGAATCTTTCTTGTTTAACACTGGAATGGGGTGGTGCACTGTTCACTACCCGAAGATACTGCCACATCGGGTCAATGCATAGGGCGACAGAAGCAAGCTTCCAAATCAGCTCCCTTTCTCAAAAATCCATTTAATTTATGGTCCCCAGATAGGGAACGTATGTATCAGTATGTGCTCACAAGTCACCCAAGTGCAAGTATTCACACAAAAAAAAACGTGCCTCAGGATGCGATCTGTCGCAAGATCCTTTCTTTTTTTACACTTGATCTAAGCCAAAAGGCCTAGAGGGGATAACCGGGAAAGGGGTGGACCCAACCATGTCCCCTTCATGAGCACTCACATTACTCATAGGAATGGAAGGAAGGCTGGCAGCCAACCAGCCTCCCATACACTTTCTGGGTGGGTGGCAGTCAGCCACCCATACATACATACAGCACAGGCTAAACCCACATCATCACTTAAAAAAAGGACAGGCGACCATTGCACTCTGATGGAGCATTTAGCAATGCAATCCATAGCCTGGCTTTTGCCTGAACCCCCATCACTCCTCCTCTTGCATATAAGACAATATTTCAGATCTGCATATGAAAACAACACGCCTACCTTTGTTGCACATAGCTGCCTGCCTGTCTCTAGTTACCCCACTGGCTGTAGCTGCGTCCCTTCCGACATGGAATAACACCAACTGTAACGATAAACTGAAAATTAACAGTATAAACCTGCATCATTTTGGACTCTGGTATTTGCTGAATCCGGGTGACCTGACAATCGATGGTGGTGCCGCTGGTGATTCTGGCCTTCTTGGAATCTGTTGGGCCTATGTGTTAGCTCACACATCACTTGGGTATCCATGGTAACTACCACAACATGGTCATCTGCAGTTTACATCTAGCCCGTGGCATTGAATGGCATTTTAAAAGTGCTAAGGGTCCTGGTGCAATAATCCTCCCATGAGGATCAGCCTCAACGGCTTTGTAGATTGCACTCATGTCAGCAACTCCATATACATTTTTTTTTCTTCATGCTTCTTTCTTCATCCTTTTTTCTTTCTGTCATTCAGACTTTCATTCATTCGATCTCTCTCACTCACTTGCTTTAACTCATTTGTTCTCACTCACTCACTCACTCAATCACTCACTCACTCATTCACTCTCACTCACTCTCACTCTCTCACTCACTCGCTCACTAAGTCAGTCTCTCTCTCTCTCTCTCTCTTTTTCTTTTTATATATATTTTTTTCCGTCTTCTTCTTCTTCTTCTTCTTCTTCTTCTTCTTCTTCAGACCCTGTCATAGCACTAATGCCTTTCCAATACCACCAGCAGATGGAGACACTCCATTGCAACATTGGTTGTGAGCAGCAGTTTCTAAAAACAAATGCCTCATGGCGGATTTCCCATCCATCAATGGATGGTAAATTTTGTTTTTATCATTCACTGACCACAGAAACCAATGCATGGTCAAGCAACAGCAATGACACACCCTTGTGTATAGGCATGAGACCCTCATGTCATTTAACAGGATTCAGCACCACCCACAAGACAGCTACCTGTCATGTCATGTCAAACCTGCACAGGTGTGCTAGATTATTATTATTTAGTTTTATTTTATTTTTTTACACCAATCAGTGTGCAAACATGGTCATTAAAACGCTAAATGAATAGACGTTCATAAACCAGTCAGTGCAACTCATCATTTTGGTCTCCAATTCTCAAACTCAAATTCTCACCCACGGAGGATTAAATGAGAATCTTTCTTGTTTAACACTGGAATGGGGTGGTGCACTGTTCACTACCCGAAGATACTGCCACATCGGGTCAATGCATAGGGCGACAGAAGCAAGCTTCCAAATCAGCTCCCTTTCTCAAAAATCCATTTAATTTATGGTCCCCAGATAGGGAACGTATGTATCAGTATGTGCTCACAAGTCACCCAAGTGCAAGTATTCACACAAAAAAAAACGTGCCTCAGGATGCGATCTGTCGCAAGATCCTTTCTTTTTTTACACTTGATCTAAGCCAAAAGGCCTAGAGGGGATAACCGGGAAAGGGGTGGACCCAACCATGTCCCCTTCATGAGCACTCACATTACTCATAGGAATGGAAGGAAGGCTGGCAGCCAACCAGCCTCCCATACACTTTCTGGGTGGGTGGCAGTCAGCCACCCATACATACATACAGCACAGGCTAAACCCACATCATCACTTAAAAAAAGGACAGGCGACCATTGCACTCTGATGGAGCATTTAGCAATGCAATCCATAGCCTGGCTTTTGCCTGAACCCCCATCACTCCTCCTCTTGCATATAAGACAATATTTCAGATCTGCATATGAAAACAACACGCCTACCTTTGTTGCACATAGCTGCCTGCCTGTCTCTAGTTACCCCACTGGCTGTAGCTGCGTCCCTTCCGACATGGAATAACACCAACTGTAACGATAAACTGAAAATTAACAGTATAAACCTGCATCATTTTGGACTCTGGTATTTGCTGAATCCGGGTGACCTGACAATCGATGGTGGTGCCGCTGGTGATTCTGGCCTTCTTGGAATCTGTTGGGCCTATGTGTTAGCTCACACATCACTTGGGTATCCATGGTAACTACCACAACATGGTCATCTGCAGTTTACATCTAGCCCGTGGCATTGAATGGCATTTTAAAAGTGCTAAGGGTCCTGGTGCAATAATCCTCCCATGAGGATCAGCCTCAACGGCTTTGTAGATTGCACTCATGTCAGCAACTCCATATACATTTTTTTTTCTTCATGCTTCTTTCTTCATCCTTTTTTCTTTCTGTCATTCAGACTTTCATTCATTCGATCTCTCTCACTCACTTGCTTTAACTCATTTGTTCTCACTCACTCACTCACTCACTCAATCACTCACTCACTCATTCACTCTCACTCACTCTCACTCTCTCACTCACTCGCTCACTAAGTCAGTCTCTCTCTCTCTCTCTCTTTTTCTTTTTATATATATTTTTTTCCGTCTTCTTCTTCTTCTTCTTCTTCTTCTTCTTCTTCAGACCCTGTCATAGCACTAATGCCTTTCCAATACCACCAGCAGATGGAGACACTCCATTGCAACATTGGTTGTGAGCAGCAGTTTCTAAAAACAAATGCCTCATGGCGGATTTCCCATCCATCAATGGATGGTAAATTTTGTTTTTATCATTCACTGACCACAGAAACCAATGCATGGTCAAGCAACAGCAATGACACACCCTTGTGTATAGGCATGAGACCCTCATGTCATTTAACAGGATTCAGCACCACCCACAAGACAGCTACCTGTCATGTCATGTCAAACCTGCACAGGTGTGCTAGATTATTATTATTTAGTTTTATTTTATTTTTTTACACCAATCAGTGTGCAAACATGGTCATTAAAACGCTAAATGAATAGACGTTCATAAACCAGTCAGTGCAACTCATCATTTTGGTCTCCAATTCTCAAACTCAAATTCTCACCCACGGAGGATTAAATGAGAATCTTTCTTGTTTAACACTGGAATGGGGTGGTGCACTGTTCACTACCCGAAGATACTGCCACATCGGGTCAATGCATAGGGCGACAGAAGCAAGCTTCCAAATCAGCTCCCTTTCTCAAAAATCCATTTAATTTATGGTCCCCAGATAGGGAACGTATGTATCAGTATGTGCTCACAAGTCACCCAAGTGCAAGTATTCACACAAAAAAAAACGTGCCTCAGGATGCGATCTGTCGCAAGATCCTTTCTTTTTTTACACTTGATCTAAGCCAAAAGGCCTAGAGGGGATAACCGGGAAAGGGGTGGACCCAACCATGTCCCCTTCATGAGCACTCACATTACTCATAGGAATGGAAGGAAGGCTGGCAGCCAACCAGCCTCCCATACACTTTCTGGGTGGGTGGCAGTCAGCCACCCATACATACATACAGCACAGGCTAAACCCACATCATCACTTAAAAAAAGGACAGGCGACCATTGCACTCTGATGGAGCATTTAGCAATGCAATCCATAGCCTGGCTTTTGCCTGAACCCCCATCACTCCTCCTCTTGCATATAAGACAATATTTCAGATCTGCATATGAAAACAACACGCCTACCTTTGTTGCACATAGCTGCCTGCCTGTCTCTAGTTACCCCACTGGCTGTAGCTGCGTCCCTTCCGACATGGAATAACACCAACTGTAACGATAAACTGAAAATTAACAGTATAAACCTGCATCATTTTGGACTCTGGTATTTGCTGAATCCGGGTGACCTGACAATCGATGGTGGTGCCGCTGGTGATTCTGGCCTTCTTGGAATCTGTTGGGCCTATGTGTTAGCTCACACATCACTTGGGTATCCATGGTAACTACCACAACATGGTCATCTGCAGTTTACATCTAGCCCGTGGCATTGAATGGCATTTTAAAAGTGCTAAGGGTCCTGGTGCAATAATCCTCCCATGAGGATCAGCCTCAACGGCTTTGTAGATTGCACTCATGTCAGCAACTCCATATACATTTTTTTTTCTTCATGCTTCTTTCTTCATCCTTTTTTCTTTCTGTCATTCAGACTTTCATTCATTCGATCTCTCTCACTCACTTGCTTTAACTCATTTGTTCTCACTCACTCACTCACTCACTCAATCACTCACTCACTCATTCACTCTCACTCACTCTCACTCTCTCACTCACTCGCTCACTAAGTCAGTCTCTCTCTCTCTCTCTCTTTTTCTTTTTATATATATTTTTTTCCGTCTTCTTCTTCTTCTTCTTCAGACCCTGTCATAGCACTAATGCCTTTCCAATACCACCAGCAGATGGAGACACTCCATTGCAACATTGGTTGTGAGCAGCAGTTTCTAAAAACAAATGCCTCATGGCGGATTTCCCATCCATCAATGGATGGTAAATTTTGTTTTTATCATTCACTGACCACAGAAACCAATGCATGGTCAAGCAACAGCAATGACACACCCTTGTGTATAGGCATGAGACCCTCATGTCATTTAACAGGATTCAGCACCACCCACAAGACAGCTACCTGTCATGTCATGTCAAACCTGCACAGGTGTGCTAGATTATTATTATTTAGTTTTATTTTATTTTTTTACACCAATCAGTGTGCAAACATGGTCATTAAAACGCTAAATGAATAGACGTTCATAAACCAGTCAGTGCAACTCATCATTTTGGTCTCCAATTCTCAAACTCAAATTCTCACCCACGGAGGATTAAATGAGAATCTTTCTTGTTTAACACTGGAATGGGGTGGTGCACTGTTCACTACCCGAAGATACTGCCACATCGGGTCAATGCATAGGGCGACAGAAGCAAGCTTCCAAATCAGCTCCCTTTCTCAAAAATCCATTTAATTTATGGTCCCCAGATAGGGAACGTATGTATCAGTATGTGCTCACAAGTCACCCAAGTGCAAGTATTCACACAAAAAAAAACGTGCCTCAGGATGCGATCTGTCGCAAGATCCTTTCTTTTTTTACACTTGATCTAAGCCAAAAGGCCTAGAGGGGATAACCGGGAAAGGGGTGGACCCAACCATGTCCCCTTCATGAGCACTCACATTACTCATAGGAATGGAAGGAAGGCTGGCAGCCAACCAGCCTCCCATACACTTTCTGGGTTGGTGGCAGTCAGCCACCCATACATACATACAGCACAGGCTAAACCCACATCATCACTTAAAAAAAGGACAGGCGACCATTGCACTCTGATGGAGCATTTAGCAATGCAATCCATAGCCTGGCTTTTGCCTGAACCCCCATCACTCCTCCTCTTGCATATAAGACAATATTTCAGATCTGCATATGAAAACAACACGCCTACCTTTGTTGCACATAGCTGCCTGCCTGTCTCTAGTTACCCCACTGGCTGTAGCTGCGTCCCTTCCGACATGGAATAACACCAACTGTAACGATAAACTGAAAATTAACAGTATAAACCTGCATCATTTTGGACTCTGGTATTTGCTGAATCCGGGTGACCTGACAATCGATGGTGGTGCCGCTGGTGATTCTGGCCTTCTTGGAATCTGTTGGGCCTATGTGTTAGCTCACACATCACTTGGGTATCCATGGTAACTACCACAACATGGTCATCTGCAGTTTACATCTAGCCCGTGGCATTGAATGGCATTTTAAAAGTGCTAAGGGTCCTGGTGCAATAATCCTCCCATGAGGATCAGCCTCAACGGCTTTGTAGATTGCACTCATGTCAGCAACTCCATATACATTTTTTTTTCTTCATGCTTCTTTCTTCATCCTTTTTTCTTTCTGTCATTCAGACTTTCATTCATTCGATCTCTCTCACTCACTTGCTTTAACTCATTTGTTCTCACTCACTCACTCACTCACTCAATCACTCACTCACTCATTCACTCTCACTCACTCTCACTCTCTCACTCACTCCTTCACTAAGTCAGTCTCTCTCTCTCTCTCTCTTTTTCTTTTTATATATATTTTTTTCCGTCTTCTTCTTCTTCTTCTTCTTCAGACCCTGTCATAGCACTAATGCCTTTCCAATACCACCAGCAGATGGAGACACTCCATTGCAACATTGGTTGTGAGCAGCAGTTTCTAAAAACAAATGCCTCATGGCGGATTTCCCATCCATCAATGGATGGTAAATTTTGTTTTTATCATTCACTGACCACAGAAACCAATGCATGGTCAAGCAACAGCAATGACACACCCTTGTGTATAGGCATGAGACCCTCATGTCATTTAACAGGATTCAGCACCACCCACAAGACAGCTACCTGTCATGTCATGTCAAACCTGCACAGGTGTGCTAGATTATTATTATTTAGTTTTATTTTATTTTTTTACACCAATCAGTGTGCAAACATGGTCATTAAAACGCTAAATGAATAGACGTTCATAAACCAGTCAGTGCAACTCATCATTTTGGTCTCCAATTCTCAAACTCAAATTCTCACCCACGGAGGATTAAATGAGAATCTTTCTTGTTTAACACTGGAATGGGGTGGTGCACTGTTCACTACCCGAAGATACTGCCACATCGGGTCAATGCATAGGGCGACAGAAGCAAGCTTCCAAATCAGCTCCCTTTCTCAAAAATCCATTTAATTTATGGTCCCCAGATAGGGAACGTATGTATCAGTATGTGCTCACAAGTCACCCAAGTGCAAGTATTCACACAAAAAAAAACGTGCCTCAGGATGCGATCTGTCGCAAGATCCTTTCTTTTTTTACACTTGATCTAAGCCAAAAGGCCTAGAGGGGATAACCGGGAAAGGGGTGGACCCAACCATGTCCCCTTCATGAGCACTCACATTACTCATAGGAATGGAAGGAAGGCTGGCAGCCAACCAGCCTCCCATACACTTTCTGGGTGGGTGGCAGTCAGCCACCCATACATACATACAGCACAGGCTAAACCCACATCATCACTTAAAAAAAGGACAGGCGACCATTGCACTCTGATGGAGCATTTAGCAATGCAATCCATAGCCTGGCTTTTGCCTGAACCCCCATCACTCCTCCTCTTGCATATAAGACAATATTTCAGATCTGCATATGAAAACAACACGCCTACCTTTGTTGCACATAGCTGCCTGCCTGTCTCTAGTTACCCCACTGGCTGTAGCTGCGTCCCTTCCGACATGGAATAACACCAACTGTAACGATAAACTGAAAATTAACAGTATAAACCTGCATCATTTTGGACTCTGGTATTTGCTGAATCCGGGTGACCTGACAATCGATGGTGGTGCCGCTGGTGATTCTGGCCTTCTTGGAATCTGTTGGGCCTATGTGTTAGCTCACACATCACTTGGGTATCCATGGTAACTACCACAACATGGTCATCTGCAGTTTACATCTAGCCCGTGGCATTGAATGGCATTTTAAAAGTGCTAAGGGTCCTGGTGCAATAATCCTCCCATGAGGATCAGCCTCAACGGCTTTGTAGATTGCACTCATGTCAGCAACTCCATATACATTTTTTTTTCTTCATGCTTCTTTCTTCATCCTTTTTTCTTTCTGTCATTCAGACTTTCATTCATTCGATCTCTCTCACTCACTTGCTTTAACTCATTTGTTCTCACTCACTCACTCACTCAATCACTCACTCACTCATTCACTCTCACTCACTCTCACTCTCTCACTCACTCGCTCACTAAGTCAGTCTCTCTCTCTCTCTCTCTTTTTCTTTTTATATATATTTTTTTCCGTCTTCTTCTTCTTCTTCTTCTTCTTCTTCTTCTTCAGACCCTGTCATAGCACTAATGCCTTTCCAATACCACCAGCAGATGGAGACACTCCATTGCAACATTGGTTGTGAGCAGCAGTTTCTAAAAACAAATGCCTCATGGCGGATTTCCCATCCATCAATGGATGGTAAATTTTGTTTTTATCATTCACTGACCACAGAAACCAATGCATGGTCAAGCAACAGCAATGACACACCCTTGTGTATAGGCATGAGACCCTCATGTCATTTAACAGGATTCAGCACCACCCACAAGACAGCTACCTGTCATGTCATGTCAAACCTGCACAGGTGTGCTAGATTATTATTATTTAGTTTTATTTTATTTTTTTACACCAATCAGTGTGCAAACATGGTCATTAAAACGCTAAATGAATAGACGTTCATAAACCAGTCAGTGCAACTCATCATTTTGGTCTCCAATTCTCAAACTCAAATTCTCACCCACGGAGGATTAAATGAGAATCTTTCTTGTTTAACACTGGAATGGGGTGGTGCACTGTTCACTACCCGAAGATACTGCCACATCGGGTCAATGCATAGGGCGACAGAAGCAAGCTTCCAAATCAGCTCCCTTTCTCAAAAATCCATTTAATTTATGGTCCCCAGATAGGGAACGTATGTATCAGTATGTGCTCACAAGTCACCCAAGTGCAAGTATTCACACAAAAAAAAACGTGCCTCAGGATGCGATCTGTCGCAAGATCCTTTCTTTTTTTACACTTGATCTAAGCCAAAAGGCCTAGAGGGGATAACCGGGAAAGGGGTGGACCCAACCATGTCCCCTTCATGAGCACTCACATTACTCATAGGAATGGAAGGAAGGCTGGCAGCCAACCAGCCTCCCATACACTTTCTGGGTGGGTGGCAGTCAGCCACCCATACATACATACAGCACAGGCTAAACCCACATCATCACTTAAAAAAAGGACAGGCGACCATTGCACTCTGATGGAGCATTTAGCAATGCAATCCATAGCCTGGCTTTTGCCTGAACCCCCATCACTCCTCCTCTTGCATATAAGACAATATTTCAGATCTGCATATGAAAACAACACGCCTACCTTTGTTGCACATAGCTGCCTGCCTGTCTCTAGTTACCCCACTGGCTGTAGCTGCGTCCCTTCCGACATGGAATAACACCAACTGTAACGATAAACTGAAAATTAACAGTATAAACCTGCATCATTTTGGACTCTGGTATTTGCTGAATCCGGGTGACCTGACAATCGATGGTGGTGCCGCTGGTGATTCTGGCCTTCTTGGAATCTGTTGGGCCTATGTGTTAGCTCACACATCACTTGGGTATCCATGGTAACTACCACAACATGGTCATCTGCAGTTTACATCTAGCCCGTGGCATTGAATGGCATTTTAAAAGTGCTAAGGGTCCTGGTGCAATAATCCTCCCATGAGGATCAGCCTCAACGGCTTTGTAGATTGCACTCATGTCAGCAACTCCATATACATTTTTTTTTCTTCATGCTTCTTTCTTCATCCTTTTTTCTTTCTGTCATTCAGACTTTCATTCATTCGATCTCTCTCACTCACTTGCTTTAACTCATTTGTTCTCACTCACTCACTCACTCACTCACTCAATCACTCACTCACTCATTCACTCTCACTCACTCTCACTCTCTCACTCACTCGCTCACTAAGTCAGTCTCTCTCTCTCTCTCTCTTTTTCTTTTTATATATATTTTTTTCCGTCTTCTTCTTCTTCTTCTTCTTCTTCTTCTTCAGACCCTGTCATAGCACTAATGCCTTTCCAATACCACCAGCAGATGGAGACACTCCATTGCAACATTGGTTGTGAGCAGCAGTTTCTAAAAACAAATGCCTCATGGCGGATTTCCCATCCATCAATGGATGGTAAATTTTGTTTTTATCATTCACTGACCACAGAAACCAATGCATGGTCAAGCAACAGCAATGACACACCCTTGTGTATAGGCATGAGACCCTCATGTCATTTAACAGGATTCAGCACCACCCACAAGACAGCTACCTGTCATGTCATGTCAAACCTGCACAGGTGTGCTAGATTATTATTATTTAGTTTTATTTTATTTTTTTACACCAATCAGTGTGCAAACATGGTCATTAAAACGCTAAATGAATAGACGTTCATAAACCAGTCAGTGCAACTCATCATTTTGGTCTCCAATTCTCAAACTCAAATTCTCACCCACGGAGGATTAAATGAGAATCTTTCTTGTTTAACACTGGAATGGGGTGGTGCACTGTTCACTACCCGAAGATACTGCCACATCGGGTCAATGCATAGGGCGACAGAAGCAAGCTTCCAAATCAGCTCCCTTTCTCAAAAATCCATTTAATTTATGGTCCCCAGATAGGGAACGTATGTATCAGTATGTGCTCACAAGTCACCCAAGTGCAAGTATTCACACAAAAAAAAACGTGCCTCAGGATGCGATCTGTCGCAAGATCCTTTCTTTTTTTACACTTGATCTAAGCCAAAAGGCCTAGAGGGGATAACCGGGAAAGGGGTGGACCCAACCATGTCCCCTTCATGAGCACTCACATTACTCATAGGAATGGAAGGAAGGCTGGCAGCCAACCAGCCTCCCATACACTTTCTGGGTGGGTGGCAGTCAGCCACCCATACATACATACAGCACAGGCTAAACCCACATCATCACTTAAAAAAAGGACAGGCGACCATTGCACTCTGATGGAGCATTTAGCAATGCAATCCATAGCCTGGCTTTTGCCTGAACCCCCATCACTCCTCCTCTTGCATATAAGACAATATTTCAGATCTGCATATGAAAACAACACGCCTACCTTTGTTGCACATAGCTGCCTGCCTGTCTCTAGTTACCCCACTGGCTGTAGCTGCGTCCCTTCCGACATGGAATAACACCAACTGTAACGATAAACTGAAAATTAACAGTATAAACCTGCATCATTTTGGACTCTGGTATTTGCTGAATCCGGGTGACCTGACAATCGATGGTGGTGCCGCTGGTGATTCTGGCCTTCTTGGAATCTGTTGGGCCTATGTGTTAGCTCACACATCACTTGGGTATCCATGGTAACTACCACAACATGGTCATCTGCAGTTTACATCTAGCCCGTGGCATTGAATGGCATTTTAAAAGTGCTAAGGGTCCTGGTGCAATAATCCTCCCATGAGGATCAGCCTCAACGGCTTTGTAGATTGCACTCATGTCAGCAACTCCATATACATTTTTTTTTCTTCATGCTTCTTTCTTCATCCTTTTTTCTTTCTGTCATTCAGACTTTCATTCATTCGATCTCTCTCACTCACTTGCTTTAACTCATTTGTTCTCACTCACTCACTCACTCACTCAATCACTCACTCACTCATTCACTCTCACTCACTCTCACTCTCTCACTCACTCGCTCACTAAGTCAGTCTCTCTCTCTCTCTCTCTTTTTCTTTTTATATATATTTTTTTCCGTCTTCTTCTTCTTCTTCTTCTTCTTCTTCTTCAGACCCTGTCATAGCACTAATGCCTTTCCAATACCACCAGCAGATGGAGACACTCCATTGCAACATTGGTTGTGAGCAGCAGTTTCTAAAAACAAATGCCTCATGGCGGATTTCCCATCCATCAATGGATGGTAAATTTTGTTTTTATCATTCACTGACCACAGAAACCAATGCATGGTCAAGCAACAGCAATGACACACCCTTGTGTATAGGCATGAGACCCTCATGTCATTTAACAGGATTCAGCACCACCCACAAGACAGCTACCTGTCATGTCATGTCAAACCTGCACAGGTGTGCTAGATTATTATTATTTAGTTTTATTTTATTTTTTTACACCAATCAGTGTGCAAACATGGTCATTAAAACGCTAAATGAATAGACGTTCATAAACCAGTCAGTGCAACTCATCATTTTGGTCTCCAATTCTCAAACTCAAATTCTCACCCACGGAGGATTAAATGAGAATCTTTCTTGTTTAACACTGGAATGGGGTGGTGCACTGTTCACTACCCGAAGATACTGCCACATCGGGTCAATGCATAGGGCGACAGAAGCAAGCTTCCAAATCAGCTCCCTTTCTCAAAAATCCATTTAATTTATGGTCCCCAGATAGGGAACGTATGTATCAGTATGTGCTCACAAGTCACCCAAGTGCAAGTATTCACACAAAAAAAAACGTGCCTCAGGATGCGATCTGTCGCAAGATCCTTTCTTTTTTTACACTTGATCTAAGCCAAAAGGCCTAGAGGGGATAACCGGGAAAGGGGTGGACCCAACCATGTCCCCTTCATGAGCACTCACATTACTCATAGGAATGGAAGGAAGGCTGGCAGCCAACCAGCCTCCCATACACTTTCTGGGTGGGTGGCAGTCAGCCACCCATACATACATACAGCACAGGCTAAACCCACATCATCACTTAAAAAAAGGACAGGCGACCATTGCACTCTGATGGAGCATTTAGCAATGCAATCCATAGCCTGGCTTTTGCCTGAACCCCCATCACTCCTCCTCTTGCATATAAGACAATATTTCAGATCTGCATATGAAAACAACACGCCTACCTTTGTTGCACATAGCTGCCTGCCTGTCTCTAGTTACCCCACTGGCTGTAGCTGCGTCCCTTCCGACATGGAATAACACCAACTGTAACGATAAACTGAAAATTAACAGTATAAACCTGCATCATTTTGGACTCTGGTATTTGCTGAATCCGGGTGACCTGACAATCGATGGTGGTGCCGCTGGTGATTCTGGCCTTCTTGGAATCTGTTGGGCCTATGTGTTAGCTCACACATCACTTGGGTATCCATGGTAACTACCACAACATGGTCATCTGCAGTTTACATCTAGCCCGTGGCATTGAATGGCATTTTAAAAGTGCTAAGGGTCCTGGTGCAATAATCCTCCCATGAGGATCAGCCTCAACGGCTTTGTAGATTGCACTCATGTCAGCAACTCCATATACATTTTTTTTTCTTCATGCTTCTTTCTTCATCCTTTTTTCTTTCTGTCATTCAGACTTTCATTCATTCGATCTCTCTCACTCACTTGCTTTAACTCATTTGTTCTCACTCACTCACTCACTCACTCAATCACTCACTCACTCATTCACTCTCACTCACTCTCACTCTCTCACTCACTCGCTCACTAAGTCAGTCTCTCTCTCTCTCTCTCTTTTTCTTTTTATATATATTTTTTTCCGTCTTCTTCTTCTTCTTCTTCTTCTTCTTCTTCTTCAGACCCTGTCATAGCACTAATGCCTTTCCAATACCACCAGCAGATGGAGACACTCCATTGCAACATTGGTTGTGAGCAGCAGTTTCTAAAAACAAATGCCTCATGGCGGATTTCCCATCCATCAATGGATGGTAAATTTTGTTTTTATCATTCACTGACCACAGAAACCAATGCATGGTCAAGCAACAGCAATGACACACCCTTGTGTATAGGCATGAGACCCTCATGTCATTTAACAGGATTCAGCACCACCCACAAGACAGCTACCTGTCATGTCATGTCAAACCTGCACAGGTGTGCTAGATTATTATTATTTAGTTTTATTTTATTTTTTTACACCAATCAGTGTGCAAACATGGTCATTAAAACGCTAAATGAATAGACGTTCATAAACCAGTCAGTGCAACTCATCATTTTGGTCTCCAATTCTCAAACTCAAATTCTCACCCACGGAGGATTAAATGAGAATCTTTCTTGTTTAACACTGGAATGGGGTGGTGCACTGTTCACTACCCGAAGATACTGCCACATCGGGTCAATGCATAGGGCGACAGAAGCAAGCTTCCAAATCAGCTCCCTTTCTCAAAAATCCATTTAATTTATGGTCCCCAGATAGGGAACGTATGTATCAGTATGTGCTCACAAGTCACCCAAGTGCAAGTATTCACACAAAAAAAAACGTGCCTCAGGATGCGATCTGTCGCAAGATCCTTTCTTTTTTTACACTTGATCTAAGCCAAAAGGCCTAGAGGGGATAACCGGGAAAGGGGTGGACCCAACCATGTCCCCTTCATGAGCACTCACATTACTCATAGGAATGGAAGGAAGGCTGGCAGCCAACCAGCCTCCCATACACTTTCTGGGTGGGTGGCAGTCAGCCACCCATACATACATACAGCACAGGCTAAACCCACATCATCACTTAAAAAAAGGACAGGCGACCATTGCACTCTGATGGAGCATTTAGCAATGCAATCCATAGCCTGGCTTTTGCCTGAACCCCCATCACTCCTCCTCTTGCATATAAGACAATATTTCAGATCTGCATATGAAAACAACACGCCTACCTTTGTTGCACATAGCTGCCTGCCTGTCTCTAGTTACCCCACTGGCTGTAGCTGCGTCCCTTCCGACATGGAATAACACCAACTGTAACGATAAACTGAAAATTAACAGTATAAACCTGCATCATTTTGGACTCTGGTATTTGCTGAATCCGGGTGACCTGACAATCGATGGTGGTGCCGCTGGTGATTCTGGCCTTCTTGGAATCTGTTGGGCCTATGTGTTAGCTCACACATCACTTGGGTATCCATGGTAACTACCACAACATGGTCATCTGCAGTTTACATCTAGCCCGTGGCATTGAATGGCATTTTAAAAGTGCTAAGGGTCCTGGTGCAATAATCCTCCCATGAGGATCAGCCTCAACGGCTTTGTAGATTGCACTCATGTCAGCAACTCCATATACATTTTTTTTTCTTCATGCTTCTTTCTTCATCCTTTTTTCTTTCTGTCATTCAGACTTTCATTCATTCGATCTCTCTCACTCACTTGCTTTAACTCATTTGTTCTCACTCACTCACTCACTCACTCACTCAATCACTCACTCACTCATTCACTCTCACTCACTCTCACTCTCTCACTCACTCGCTCACTAAGTCAGTCTCTCTCTCTCTCTCTCTCTTTTTCTTTTTATATATATTTTTTTCCGTCTTCTTCTTCTTCTTCTTCTTCTTCAGACCCTGTCATAGCACTAATGCCTTTCCAATACCACCAGCAGATGGAGACACTCCATTGCAACATTGGTTGTGAGCAGCAGTTTCTAAAAACAAATGCCTCATGGCGGATTTCCCATCCATCAATGGATGGTAAATTTTGTTTTTATCATTCACTGACCACAGAAACCAATGCATGGTCAAGCAACAGCAATGACACACCCTTGTGTATAGGCATGAGACCCTCATGTCATTTAACAGGATTCAGCACCACCCACAAGACAGCTACCTGTCATGTCATGTCAAACCTGCACAGGTGTGCTAGATTATTATTATTTAGTTTTATTTTATTTTTTTACACCAATCAGTGTGCAAACATGGTCATTAAAACGCTAAATGAATAGACGTTCATAAACCAGTCAGTGCAACTCATCATTTTGGTCTCCAATTCTCAAACTCAAATTCTCACCCACGGAGGATTAAATGAGAATCTTTCTTGTTTAACACTGGAATGGGGTGGTGCACTGTTCACTACCCGAAGATACTGCCACATCGGGTCAATGCATAGGGCGACAGAAGCAAGCTTCCAAATCAGCTCCCTTTCTCAAAAATCCATTTAATTTATGGTCCCCAGATAGGGAACGTATGTATCAGTATGTGCTCACAAGTCACCCAAGTGCAAGTATTCACACAAAAAAAAACGTGCCTCAGGATGCGATCTGTCGCAAGATCCTTTCTTTTTTTACACTTGATCTAAGCCAAAAGGCCTAGAGGGGATAACCGGGAAAGGGGTGGACCCAACCATGTCCCCTTCATGAGCACTCACATTACTCATAGGAATGGAAGGAAGGCTGGCAGCCAACCAGCCTCCCATACACTTTCTGGGTGGGTGGCAGTCAGCCACCCATACATACATACAGCACAGGCTAAACCCACATCATCACTTAAAAAAAGGACAGGCGACCATTGCACTCTGATGGAGCATTTAGCAATGCAATCCATAGCCTGGCTTTTGCCTGAACCCCCATCACTCCTCCTCTTGCATATAAGACAATATTTCAGATCTGCATATGAAAACAACACGCCTACCTTTGTTGCACATAGCTGCCTGCCTGTCTCTAGTTACCCCACTGGCTGTAGCTGCGTCCCTTCCGACATGGAATAACACCAACTGTAACGATAAACTGAAAATTAACAGTATAAACCTGCATCATTTTGGACTCTGGTATTTGCTGAATCCGGGTGACCTGACAATCGATGGTGGTGCCGCTGGTGATTCTGGCCTTCTTGGAATCTGTTGGGCCTATGTGTTAGCTCACACATCACTTGGGTATCCATGGTAACTACCACTCATCTGCAGTTTACATCTAGCCCGTGGCATTGAATGGCATTTTAAAAGTGCTAAGGGTCCTGGTGCAATAATCCTCCCATGAGGATCAGCCTCAACGGCTTTGTAGATTGCACTCATGTCAGCAACTCCATATACATTTTTTTTTCTTCATGCTTCTTTCTTCATCCTTTTTTCTTTCTGTCATTCAGACTTTCATTCATTTGATCTCTCTCACTCACTTGCTTTAACTCATTTGTTCTCACTCACTCACTCACTCACTCACTCAATCACTCACTCACTCATTCACTCTCACTCACTCTCACTCTCTCACTCACTCGCTCACTAAGTCAGTCTCTCTCTCTCTCTCTCTTTTTCTTTATATATATATTTTTTTCCGTCTTCTTCTTCTTCTTCTTCTTCTTCTTCAGACCCTGTCATAGCACTAATGCCTTTCCAATACCACCAGCAGATGGAGACACTCCATTGCAACATTGGTTGTGAGCAGCAGTTTCTAAAAACAAATGCCTCATGGCGGATTTCCCATCCATCAATGGATGGTAAATTTTGTTTTTATCATTCACTGACCACAGAAACCAATGCATGGTCAAGCAACAGCAATGACACACCCTTGTGTATAGGCATGAGACCCTCATGTCATTTAACAGGATTCAGCACCACCCACAAGACAGCTACCTGTCATGTCATGTCAAACCTGCACAGGTGTGCTAGATTATTATTATTTAGTTTTATTTTATTTTTTTACACCAATCAGTGTGCAAACATGGTCATTAAAACGCTAAATGAATAGACGTTCATAAACCAGTCAGTGCAACTCATCATTTTGGTCTCCAATTCTCAAACTCAAATTCTCACCCACGGAGGATTAAATGAGAATCTTTCTTGTTTAACACTGGAATGGGGTGGTGCACTGTTCACTACCCGAAGATACTGCCACATCGGGTCAATGCATAGGGCGACAGAAGCAAGCTTCCAAATCAGCTCCCTTTCTCAAAAATCCATTTAATTTATGGTCCCCAGATAGGGAACGTATGTATCAGTATGTGCTCACAAGTCACCCAAGTGCAAGTATTCACACAAAAAAAAACGTGCCTCAGGATGCGATCTGTCGCAAGATCCTTTCTTTTTTTACACTTGATCTAAGCCAAAAGGCCTAGAGGGGATAACCGGGAAAGGGGTGGACCCAACCATGTCCCCTTCATGAGCACTCACATTACTCATAGGAATGGAAGGAAGGCTGGCAGCCAACCAGCCTCCCATACACTTTCTGGGTGGGTGGCAGTCAGCCACCCATACATACATACAGCACAGGCTAAACCCACATCATCACTTAAAAAAAGGACAGGCGACCATTGCACTCTGATGGAGCATTTAGCAATGCAATCCATAGCCTGGCTTTTGCCTGAACCCCCATCACTCCTCCTCTTGCATATAAGACAATATTTCAGATCTGCATATGAAAACAACACGCCTACCTTTGTTGCACATAGCTGCCTGCCTGTCTCTAGTTACCCCACTGGCTGTAGCTGCGTCCCTTCCGACATGGAATAACACCAACTGTAACGATAAACTGAAAATTAACAGTATAAACCTGCATCATTTTGGACTCTGGTATTTGCTGAATCCGGGTGACCTGACAATCGATGGTGGTGCCGCTGGTGATTCTGGCCTTCTTGGAATCTGTTGGGCCTATGTGTTAGCTCACACATCACTTGGGTATCCATGGTAACTACCACAACATGGTCATCTGCAGTTTACATCTAGCCCGTGGCATTGAATGGCATTTTAAAAGTGCTAAGGGTCCTGGTGCAATAATCCTCCCATGAGGATCAGCCTCAACGGCTTTGTAGATTGCACTCATGTCAGCAACTCCATATACATTTTTTTTTCTTCATGCTTCTTTCTTCATCCTTTTTTCTTTCTGTCATTCAGACTTTCATTCATTCGATCTCTCTCACTCACTTGCTTTAACTCATTTGTTCTCACTCACTCACTCACTCACTCAATCACTCACTCACTCATTCACTCTCACTCACTCTCACTCTCTCACTCACTCGCTCACTAAGTCAGTCTCTCTCTCTCTCTCTCTTTTTCTTTTTATATATATTTTTTTCCGTCTTCTTCTTCTTCTTCTTCTTCTTCTTCTTCTTCAGACCCTGTCATAGCACTAATGCCTTTCCAATACCACCAGCAGATGGAGACACTCCATTGCAACATTGGTTGTGAGCAGCAGTTTCTAAAAACAAATGCCTCATGGCGGATTTCCCATCCATCAATGGATGGTAAATTTTGTTTTTATCATTCACTGACCACAGAAACCAATGCATGGTCAAGCAACAGCAATGACACACCCTTGTGTATAGGCATGAGACCCTCATGTCATTTAACAGGATTCAGCACCACCCACAAGACAGCTACCTGTCATGTCATGTCAAACCTGCACAGGTGTGCTAGATTATTATTATTTAGTTTTATTTTATTTTTTTACACCAATCAGTGTGCAAACATGGTCATTAAAACGCTAAATGAATAGACGTTCATAAACCAGTCAGTGCAACTCATCATTTTGGTCTCCAATTCTCAAACTCAAATTCTCACCCACGGAGGATTAAATGAGAATCTTTCTTGTTTAACACTGGAATGGGGTGGTGCACTGTTCACTACCCGAAGATACTGCCACATCGGGTCAATGCATAGGGCGACAGAAGCAAGCTTCCAAATCAGCTCCCTTTCTCAAAAATCCATTTAATTTATGGTCCCCAGATAGGGAACGTATGTATCAGTATGTGCTCACAAGTCACCCAAGTGCAAGTATTCACACAAAAAAAAACGTGCCTCAGGATGCGATCTGTCGCAAGATCCTTTCTTTTTTAACACTTGATCTAAGCCAAAAGGCCTAGAGGGGATAACCGGGAAAGGGGTGGACCCAACCATGTCCCCTTCATGAGCACTCACATTACTCATAGGAATGGAAGGAAGGCTGGCAGCCAACCAGCCTCCCATACACTTTCTGGGTGGGTGGCAGTCAGCCACCCATACATTCATACAGCACAGGCTAAACCCACATCATCACTTAAAAAAAGGACAGGCGACCATTGCACTCTGATGGAGCATTTAGCAATGCAATCCATAGCCTGGCTTTTGCCTGAACCCCCATCACTCCTCCTCTTGCATATAAGACAATATTTCAGATCTGCATATGAAAACAACACGCCTACCTTTGTTGCACATAGCTGCCTGCCTGTCTCTAGTTACCCCACTGGCTGTAGCTGCGTCCCTTCCGACATGGAATAACACCAACTGTAACGATAAACTGAAAATTAACAGTATAAACCTGCATCATTTTGGACTCTGGTATTTGCTGAATCCGGGTGACCTGACAATCGATGGTGGTGCCGCTGGTGATTCTGGCCTTCTTGGAATCTGTTGGGCCTATGTGTTAGCTCACACATCACTTGGGTATCCATGGTAACTACCACAACATGGTCATCTGCAGTTTACATCTAGCCCGTGGCATTGAATGGCATTTTAAAAGTGCTAAGGGTCCTGGTGCAATAATCCTCCCATGAGGATCAGCCTCAACGGCTTTGTAGATTGCACTCATGTCAGCAACTCCATATACATTTTTTTTTCTTCATGCTTCTTTCTTCATCCTTTTTTCTTTCTGTCATTCAGACTTTCATTCATTCGATCTCTCTCACTCACTTGCTTTAACTCATTTGTTCTCACTCACTCACTCACTCAATCACTCACTCACTCATTCACTCTCACTCACTCTCACTCTCTCACTCACTCGCTCACTAAGTCAGTCTCTCTCTCTCTCTCTCTTTTTATATATATTTTTTTCCGTCTTCTTCTTCTTCTTCTTCTTCTTCTTCTTCAGACCCTGTCATAGCACTAATGCCTTTCCAATACCACCAGCAGATGGAGACACTCCATTGCAACATTGGTTGTGAGCAGCAGTTTCTAAAAACAAATGCCTCATGGCGGATTTCCCATCCATCAATGGATGGTAAATTTTGTTTTTATCATTCACTGACCACAGAAACCAATGCATGGTCAAGCAACAGCAATGACACACCCTTGTGTATAGGCATGAGACCCTCATGTCATTTAACAGGATTCAGCACCACCCACAAGACAGCTACCTGTCATGTCATGTCAAACCTGCACAGGTGTGCTAGATTATTATTATTTAGTTTTATTTTATTTTTTTACACCAATCAGTGTGCAAACATGGTCATTAAAACGCTAAATGAATAGACGTTCATAAACCAGTCAGTGCAACTCATCATTTTGGTCTCCAATTCTCAAACTCAAATTCTCACCCACGGAGGATTAAATGAGAATCTTTCTTGTTTAACACTGGAATGGGGTGGTGCACTGTTCACTACCCGAAGATACTGCCACATCGGGTCAATGCATAGGGCGACAGAAGCAAGCTTCCAAATCAGCTCCCTTTCTCAAAAATCCATTTAATTTATGGTCCCCAGATAGGGAACGTATGTATCAGTATGTGCTCACAAGTCACCCAAGTGCAAGTATTCACACAAAAAAAAACGTGCCTCAGGATGCAATCTGTCGCAAGATCCTTTCTTTTTTTACACTTGATCTAAGCCAAAAGGCCTAGAGGGGATAACCGGGAAAGGGGTGGACCCAACCATGTCCCCTTCATGAGCACTCACATTACTCATAGGAATGGAAGGAAGGCTGGCAGCCAACCAGCCTCCCATACACTTTCTGGGTGGGTGGCAGTCAGCCACCCATACATACATACAGCACAGGCTAAACCCACATCATCACTTAAAAAAAGGACAGGCGACCATTGCACTCTGATGGAGCATTTAGCAATGCAATCCATAGCCTGGCTTTTGCCTGAACCCCCATCACTCCTCCTCTTGCATATAAGACAATATTTCAGATCTGCATATGAAAACAACACGCCTACCTTTGTTGCACATAGCTGCCTGCCTGTCTCTAGTTACCCCACTGGCTGTAGCTGCGTCCCTTCCGACATGGAATAACACCAACTGTAACGATAAACTGAAAATTAACAGTATAAACCTGCATCATTTTGGACTCTGGTATTTGCTGAATCCGGGTGACCTGACAATCGATGGTGGTGCCGCTGGTGATTCTGGCCTTCTTGGAATCTGTTGGGCCTATGTGTTAGCTCACACATCACTTGGGTATCCATGGTAACTACCACAACATGGTCATCTGCAGTTTACATCTAGCCCGTGGCATTGAATGGCATTTTAAAAGTGCTAAGGGTCCTGGTGCAATAATCCTCCCATGAGGATCAGCCTCAACGGCTTTGTAGATTGCACTCATGTCAGCAACTCCATATACATTTTTTTTTCTTCATGCTTCTTTCTTCATCCTTTTTTCTTTCTGTCATTCAGACTTTCATTCATTCGATCTCTCTCACTCACTTGCTTTAACTCATTTGTTCTCACTCACTCACTCACTCAATCACTCACTCACTCATTCACTCTCACTCACTCTCACTCTCTCACTCACTCGCTCACTAAGTCAGTCTCTCTCTCTCTCTCTCTTTTTATATATATTTTTTTCCGTCTTCTTCTTCTTCTTCTTCTTCTTCTTCAGACCCTGTCATAGCACTAATGCCTTTCCAATACCACCAGCAGATGGAGACACTCCATTGCAACATTGGTTGTGAGCAGCAGTTTCTAAAAACAAATGCCTCATGGCGGATTTCCCATCCATCAATGGATGGTAAATTTTGTTTTTATCATTCACTGACCACAGAAACCAATGCATGGTCAAGCAACAGCAATGACACACCCTTGTGTATAGGCATGAGACCCTCATGTCATTTAACAGGATTCAGCACCACCCACAAGACAGCTACCTGTCATGTCATGTCAAACCTGCACAGGTGTTCTAGATTATTATTATTTAGTTTTATTTTATTTTTTTACACCAATCAGTGTGCAAACATGGTCATTAAAACGCTAAATGAATAGACGTTCATAAACCAGTCAGTGCAACTCATCATTTTGGTCTCCAATTCTCAAACTCAAATTCTCACCCACGGAGGATTAAATGAGAATCTTTCTTGTTTAACACTGGAATGGGGTGGTGCACTGTTCACTACCCGAAGATACTGCCACATCGGGTCAATGCATAGGGCGACAGAAGCAAGCTTCCAAATCAGCTCCCTTTCTCAAAAATCCATTTAATTTATGGTCCCCAGATAGGGAACGTATGTATCAGTATGTGCTCACAAGTCACCCAAGTGCAAGTATTCACACAAAAAAAAACGTGCCTCAGGATGCGATCTGTCGCAAGATCCTTTCTTTTTTTACACTTGATCTAAGCCAAAAGGCCTAGAGGGGATAACCGGGAAAGGGGTGGACCCAACCATGTCCCCTTCATGAGCACTCACATTACTCATAGGAATGGAAGGAAGGCTGGCAGCCAACCAGCCTCCCATACACTTTCTGGGTGGGTGGCAGTCAGCCACCCATACATACATACAGCACAGGCTAAACCCACATCATCACTTAAAAAAAGGACAGGCGACCATTGCACTCTGATGGAGCATTTAGCAATGCAATCCATAGCCTGGCTTTTGCCTGAACCCCCATCACTCCTCCTCTTGCATATAAGACAATATTTCAGATCTGCATATGAAAACAACACGCCTACCTTTGTTGCACATAGCTGCCTGCCTGTCTCTAGTTACCCCACTGGCTGTAGCTGCGTCCCTTCCGACATGGAATAACACCAACTGTAACGATAAACTGAAAATTAACAGTATAAACCTGCATCATTTTGGACTCTGGTATTTGCTGAATCCGGGTGACCTGACAATCGATGGTGGTGCCGCTGGTGATTCTGGCCTTCTTGGAATCTGTTGGGCCTATGTGTTAGCTCACACATCACTTGGGTATCCATGGTAACTACCACAACATGGTCATCTGCAGTTTACATCTAGCCCGTGGCATTGAATGGCATTTTAAAAGTGCTAAGGGTCCTGGTGCAATAATCCTCCCATGAGGATCAGCCTCAACGGCTTTGTAGATTGCACTCATGTCAGCAACTCCATATACATTTTTTTTTCTTCATGCTTCTTTCTTCATCCTTTTTTCTTTCTGTCATTCAGACTTTCATTCATTCGATCTCTCTCACTCACTTGCTTTAACTCATTTGTTCTCACTCACTCACTCACTCACTCACTCAATCACTCACTCACTCATTCACTCTCACTCACTCTCACTCTCTCACTCACTCGCTCACTAAGTCAGTCTCTCTCTCTCTCTCTCTTTTTCTTTTTATATATATTTTTTTCCGTCTTCTTCTTCTTCTTCTTCTTCTTCTTCTTCTTCAGACCCTGTCATAGCACTAATGCCTTTCCAATACCACCAGCAGATGGAGACACTCCATTGCAACATTGGTTGTGAGCAGCAGTTTCTAAAAACAAATGCCTCATGGCGGATTTCCCATCCATCAATGGATGGTAAATTTTGTTTTTATCATTCACTGACCACAGAAACCAATGCATGGTCAAGCAACAGCAATGACACACCCTTGTGTATAGGCATGAGACCCTCATGTCATTTAACAGGATTCAGCACCACCCACAAGACAGCTACCTGTCATGTCATGTCAAACCTGCACAGGTGTGCTAGATTATTATTATTTAGTTTTATTTTATTTTTTTACACCAATCAGTGTGCAAACATGGTCATTAAAACGCTAAATGAATAGACGTTCATAAACCAGTCAGTGCAACTCATCATTTTGGTCTCCAATTCTCAAACTCAAATTCTCACCCACGGAGGATTAAATGAGAATCTTTCTTGTTTAACACTGGAATGGGGTGGTGCACTGTTCACTACCCGAAGATACTGCCACATCGGGTCAATGCATAGGGCGACAGAAGCAAGCTTCCAAATCAGCTCCCTTTCTCAAAAATCCATTTAATTTATGGTCCCCAGATAGGGAACGTATGTATCAGTATGTGCTCACAAGTCACCCAAGTGCAAGTATTCACACAAAAAAAAAACGTGCCTCAGGATGCGATCTGTCGCAAGATCCTTTCTTTTTTTACACTTGATCTAAGCCAAAAGGCCTAGAGGGGATAACCGGGAAAGGGGTGGACCCAACCATGTCCCCTTCATGAGCACTCACATTACTCATAGGAATGGAAGGAAGGCTGGCAGCCAACCAGCCTCCCATACACTTTCTGGGTGGGTGGCAGTCAGCCACCCATACATACATACAGCACAGGCTAAACCCACATCATCACTTAAAAAAAGGACAGGCGACCATTGCACTCTGATGGAGCATTTAGCAATGCAATCCATAGCCTGGCTTTTGCCTGAACCCCCATCACTCCTCCTCTTGCATATAAGACAATATTTCAGATCTGCATATGAAAACAACACGCCTACCTTTGTTGCACATAGCTGCCTGCCTGTCTCTAGTTACCCCACTGGCTGTAGCTGCGTCCCTTCCGACATGGAATAACACCAAATGTAACGATAAACTGAAAATTAACAGTATAAACCTGCATCATTTTGGACTCTGGTATTTGCTGAATCCGGGTGACCTGACAATCGATGGTGGTGCCGCTGGTGATTCTGGCCTTCTTGGAATCTGTTGGGCCTATGTGTTAGCTCACACATCACTTGGGTATCCATGGTAACTACCACAACATGGTCATCTGCAGTTTACATCTAGCCCGTGGCATTGAATGGCATTTTAAAAGTGCTAAGGGTCCTGGTGCAATAATCCTCCCATGAGGATCAGCCTCAACGGCTTTGTAGATTGCACTCATGTCAGCAACTCCATATACATTTTTTTTTCTTCATGCTTCTTTCTTCATCCTTTTTTCTTTCTGTCATTCAGACTTTCATTCATTCGATCTCTCTCACTCACTTGCTTTAACTCATTTGTTCTCACTCACTCACTCACTCACTCAATCACTCACTCACTCATTCACTCTCACTCACTCTCACTCTCTCACTCACTCGCTCACTAAGTCAGTCTCTCTCTCTCTCTCTCTTTTTCTTTTTATATATATTTTTTTCCGTCTTCTTCTTCTTCTTCTTCTTCTTCTTCTTCTTCAGACCCTGTCATAGCACTAATGCCTTTCCAATACCACCAGCAGATGGAGACACTCCATTGCAACATTGGTTGTGAGCAGCAGTTTCTAAAAACAAATGCCTCATGGCGGATTTCCCATCCATCAATGGATGGTAAATTTTGTTTTTATCATTCACTGACCACAGAAACCAATGCATGGTCAAGCAACAGCAATGACACACCCTTGTGTATAGGCATGAGACCCTCATGTCATTTAACAGGATTCAGCACCACCCACAAGACAGCTACCTGTCATGTCATGTCAAACCTGCACAGGTGTGCTAGATTATTATTATTTAGTTTTATTTTATTTTTTTACACCAATCAGTGTGCAAACATGGTCATTAAAACGCTAAATGAATAGACGTTCATAAACCAGTCAGTGCAACTCATCATTTTGGTCTCCAATTCTCAAACTCAAATTCTCACTCACGGAGGATTAAATAAGAATCTTTCTTGTTTAACACTGGAATGGGGTGGTGCACTGTTCACTACCCGAAGATACTGCCACATCGGGTCAATGCATAGGGCGACAGAAGCAAGCTTCCAAATCAGCTCCCTTTCTCAAAAATCCATTTAATTTATGGTCCCCAGATAGGGAACGTATGTATCAGTATGTGCTCACAAGTCACCCAAGTGCAAGTATTCACACAAAAAAAAACGTGCCTCAGGATGCGATCTGTCGCAAGATCCTTTCTTTTTTTACACTTGATCTAAGCCAAAAGGCCTAGAGGGGATAACCGGGAAAGGGGTGGACCCAACCATGTCCCCTTCATGAGCACTCACATTACTCATAGGAATGGAAGGAAGGCTGGCAGCCAACCAGCCTCCCATACACTTTCTGGGTGGGTGGCAGTCAGCCACCCATACATACATACAGCACAGGCTAAACCCACATCATCACTTAAAAAAAGGACAGGCGACCATTGCACTCTGATGGAGCATTTAGCAATGCAATCCATAGCCTGGCTTTTGCCTGAACCCCCATCACTCCTCCTCTTGCATATAAGACAATATTTCAGATCTGCATATGAAAACAACACGCCTACCTTTGTTGCACATAGCTGCCTGCCTGTCTCTAGTTACCCCACTGGCTGTAGCTGCGTCCCTTCCGACATGGAATAACACCAACTGTAACGATAAACTGAAAATTAACAGTATAAACCTGCATCATTTTGGACTCTGGTATTTGCTGAATCCGGGTGACCTGACAATGGATGGTGGTGCCGCTGGTGATTCTGGCCTTCTTGGAATCTGTTGGGCCTATGTGTTAGCTCACACATCACTTGGGTATCCATGGTAACTACCACAACATGGTCATCTGCAGTTTACATCTAGCCCGTGGCATTGAATGGCATTTTAAAAGTGCTAAGGGTCCTGGTGCAATAATCCTCCCATGAGGATCAGCCTCAACGGCTTTGTAGATTGCACTCATGTCAGCAACTCCATATACATTTTTTTTTCTTCATGCTTCTTTCTTCATCCTTTTTTCTTTCTGTCATTCAGACTTTCATTCATTCGATCTCTCTCACTCACTTGCTTTAACTCATTTGTTCTCACTCACTCACTCACTCACTCAATCACTCACTCACTCATTCACTCTCACTCACTCTCACTCTCTCACTCACTCGCTCACTAAGTCAGTCTCTCTCTCTCTCTCTCTCTTTTTCTTTTTATATATATTTTTTTCCGTCTTCTTCTTCTTCTTCTTCTTCTTCTTCTTCTTCTTCAGACCCTGTCATAGCACTAATGCCTTTCCAATACCACCAGCAGATGGAGACACTCCATTGCAACATTGGTTGTGAGCAGCAGTTTCTAAAAACAAATGCCTCATGGCGGATTTCCCATCCATCAATGGATGGTAAATTTTGTTTTTATCATTCACTGACCACAGAAACCAATGCATGGTCAAGCAACAGCAATGACACACCCTTGTGTATAGGCATGAGACCCTCATGTCATTTAACAGGATTCAGCACCACCCACAAGACAGCTACCTGTCATGTCATGTCAAACCTGCACAGGTGTGCTAGATTATTATTATTTAGTTTTATTTTATTTTTTTACACCAATCAGTGTGCAAACATGGTCATTAAAACGCTAAATGAATAGACGTTCATAAACCAGTCAGTGCAACTCATCATTTTGGTCTCCAATTCTCAAACTCAAATTCTCACCCACGGAGGATTAAATGAGAATCTTTCTTGTTTAACACTGGAATGGGGTGGTGCACTGTTCACTACCCGAAGATACTGCCACATCGGGTCAATGCATAGGGCGACAGAAGCAAGCTTCCAAATCAGCTCCCTTTCTCAAAAATCCATTTAATTTATGGTCCCCAGATAGGGAACGTATGTATCAGTATGTGCTCACAAGTCACCCAAGTGCAAGTATTCACACAAAAAAAAACGTGCCTCAGGATGCGATCTGTCGCAAGATCCTTTCTTTTTTTACACTTGATCTAAGCCAAAAGGCCTAGAGGGGATAACCGGGAAAGGGGTGGACCCAACCATGTCCCCTTCATGAGCACTCACATTACTCATAGGAATGGAAGGAAGGCTGGCAGCCAACCAGCCTCCCATACACTTTCTGGGTGGGTGGCAGTCAGCCACCCATACATACATACAGCACAGGCTAAACCCACATCATCACTTAAAAAAAGGACAGGCGACCATTGCACTCTGATGGAGCATTTAGCAATGCAATCCATAGCCTGGCTTTTGCCTGAACCCCCATCACTCCTCCTCTTGCATATAAGACAATATTTCAGATCTGCATATGAAAACAACACGCCTACCTTTGTTGCACATAGCTGCCTGCCTGTCTCTAGTTACCCCACTGGCTGTAGCTGCGTCCCTTCCGACATGGAATAACACCAACTGTAACGATAAACTGAAAATTAACAGTATAAACCTGCATCATTTTGGACTCTGGTATTTGCTGAATCCGGGTGACCTGACAATCGATGGTGGTGCCGCTGGTGATTCTGGCCTTCTTGGAATCTGTTGGGCCTATGTGTTAGCTCACACATCACTTGGGTATCCATGGTAACTACCACAACATGGTCATCTGCAGTTTACATCTAGCCCGTGGCATTGAATGGCATTTTAAAAGTGCTAAGGGTCCTGGTGCAATAATCCTCCCATGAGGATCAGCCTCAACGGCTTTGTAGATTGCACTCATGTCAGCAACTCCATATACATTTTTTTTTCTTCATGCTTCTTTCTTCATCCTTTTTTCTTTCTGTCATTCAGACTTTCATTCATTCGATCTCTCTCACTCACTTGCTTTAACTCATTTGTTCTCACTCACTCACTCACTCACTCAATCACTCACTCACTCATTCACTCTCACTCACTCTCTCACTCACTCGCTCACTAAGTCAGTCTCTCTCTCTCTCTCTCTCTTTTTCTTTTTATATATATTTTTTTCCGTCTTCTTCTTCTTCTTCTTCTTCTTCAGACCCTGTCATAGCACTAATGCCTTTCCAATACCACCAGCAGATGGAGACACTCCATTGCAACATTGGTTGTGAGCAGCAGTTTCTAAAAACAAATGCCTCATGGCGGATTTCCCATCCATCAATGGATGGTAAATTTTGTTTTTATCATTCACTGACCACAGAAACCAATGCATGGTCAAGCAACAGCAATGACACACCCTTGTGTATAGGCATGAGACCCTCATGTCATTTAACAGGATTCAGCACCACCCACAAGACAGCTACCTGTCATGTCATGTCAAACCTGCACAGGTGTGCTAGATTATTATTATTTAGTTTTATTTTATTTTTTTACACCAATCAGTGTGCAAACATGGTCATTAAAACGCTAAATGAATAGACGTTCATAAACCAGTCAGTGCAACTCATCATTTTGGTCTCCAATTCTCAAACTCAAATTCTCACCCACGGAGGATTAAATGAGAATCTTTCTTGTTTAACACTGGAATGGGGTGGTGCACTGTTCACTACCCGAAGATACTGCCACATCGGGTCAATGCATAGGGCGACAGAAGCAAGCTTCCAAATCAGCTCCCTTTCTCAAAAATCCATTTAATTTATGGTCCCCAGATAGGGAACGTATGTATCAGTATGTGCTCACAAGTCACCCAAGTGCAAGTATTCACACAAAAAAAAAACGTGCCTCAGGATGCGATCTGTCGCAAGATCCTTTCTTTTTTTACACTTGATCTAAGCCAAAAGGCCTAGAGGGGATAACCGGGAAAGGGGTGGACCCAACCATGTCCCCTTCATGAGCACTCACATTACTCATAGGAATGGAAGGAAGGCTGGCAGCCAACCAGCCTCCCATACACTTTCTGGGTGGGTGGCAGTCAGCCACCCATACATACATACAGCACAGGCTAAACCCACATCATCACTTAAAAAAAGGACAGGCGACCATTGCACTCTGATGGAGCATTTAGCAATGCAATCCATAGCCTGGCTTTTGCCTGAACCCCCATCACTCCTCCTCTTGCATATAAGACAATATTTCAGATCTGCATATGAAAACAACACGCCTACCTTTGTTGCACATAGCTGCCTGCCTGTCTCTAGTTACCCCACTGGCTGTAGCTGCGTCCCTTCCGACATGGAATAACACCAACTGTAACGATAAACTGAAAATTAACAGTATAAACCTGCATCATTTTGGACTCTGGTATTTGCTGAATCCGGGTGACCTGACAATCGATGGTGGTGCCGCTGGTGATTCTGGCCTTCTTGGAATCTGTTGGGCCTATGTGTTAGCTCACACATCACTTGGGTATCCATGGTAACTACCACAACATGGTCATCTGCAGTTTACATCTAGCCCGTGGCATTGAATGGCATTTTAAAAGTGCTAAGGGTCCTGGTGCAATAATCCTCCCATGAGGATCAGCCTCAATGGCTTTGTAGATTGCACTCATGTCAGCAACTCCATATACATTTTTTTTTCTTCATGCTTCTTTCTTCATCCTTTTTTCTTTCTGTCATTCAGACTTTCATTCATTCGATCTCTCTCACTCACTTGCTTTAACTCATTTGTTCTCACTCACTCACTCACTCACTCAATCACTCACTCACTCATTCACTCTCACTCTCTCACTCACTCGCTCACTAAGTCAGTCTCTCTCTCTCTCTCTCTTTTTCTTTTTATATATATTTTTTTCCGTCTTCTTCTTCTTCTTCTTCTTCTTCTTCTTCTTCTTCAGACCCTGTCATAGCACTAATGCCTTTCCAATACCACCAGCAGATGGAGACACTCCATTGCAACATTGGTTGTGAGCAGCAGTTTCTAAAAACAAATGCCTCATGGCGGATTTCCCATCCATCAATGGATGGTAAATTTTGTTTTTATCATTCACTGACCACAGAAACCAATGCATGGTCAAGCAACAGCAATGACACACCCTTGTGTATAGGCATGAGACCCTCATGTCATTTAACAGGATTCAGCACCACCCACAAGACAGCTACCTGTCATGTCATGTCAAACCTGCACAGGTGTGCTAGATTATTATTATTTAGTTTTATTTTATTTTTTTACACCAATCAGTGTGCAAACATGGTCATTAAAACGCTAAATGAATAGACGTTCATAAACCAGTCAGTGCAACTCATCATTTTGGTCTCCAATTCTCAAACTCAAATTCTCACCCACGGAGGATTAAATGAGAATCTTTCTTGTTTAACACTGGAATGGGGTGGTGCACTGTTCACTACCCGAAGATACTGCCACATCGGGTCAATGCATAGGGCGACAGAAGCAAGCTTCCAAATCAGCTCCCTTTCTCAAAAATCCATTTAATTTATGGTCCCCAGATAGGGAACGTATGTATCAGTATGTGCTCACAAGTCACCCAAGTGCAAGTATTCACACAAAAAAAAACGTGCCTCAGGATGCGATCTGTCGCAAGATCCTTTCTTTTTTTACACTTGATCTAAGCCAAAAGGCCTAGAGGGGATAACCGGGAAAGGGGTGGACCCAACCATGTCCCCTTCATGAGCACTCACATTACTCATAGGAATGGAAGGAAGGCTGGCAGCCAACCAGCCTCCCATACACTTTCTGGGTGGGTGGCAGTCAGCCACCCATACATACATACAGCACAGGCTAAACCCACATCATCACTTAAAAAAAGGACAGGCGACCATTGCACTCTGATGGAGCATTTAGCAATGCAATCCATAGCCTGGCTTTTGCCTGAACCCCCATCACTCCTCCTCTTGCATATAAGACAATATTTCAGATCTGCATATGAAAACAACACGCCTACCTTTGTTGCACATAGCTGCCTGCCTGTCTCTAGTTACCCCACTGGCTGTAGCTGCGTCCCTTCCGACATGGAATAACACCAACTGTAACGATAAACTGAAAATTAACAGTATAAACCTGCATCATTTTGGACTCTGGTATTTGCTGAATCCGGGTGACCTGACAATCGATGGTGGTGCCGCTGGTGATTCTGGCCTTCTTGGAATCTGTTGGGCCTATGTGTTAGCTCACACATCACTTGGGTATCCATGGTAACTACCACAACATGGTCATCTGCAGTTTACATCTAGCCCGTGGCATTGAATGGCATTTTAAAAGTGCTAAGGGTCCTGGTGCAATAATCCTCCCATGAGGATCAGCCTCAACGGCTTTGTAGATTGCACTCATGTCAGCAACTCCATATACATTTTTTTTTCTTCATGCTTCTTTCTTCATCCTTTTTTCTTTCTGTCATTCAGACTTTCATTCATTCGATCTCTCTCACTCACTTGCTTTAACTCATTTGTTCTCACTCACTCATTCACTCTCACTCACTCTCACTCTCTCACTCACTCGCTCACTAAGTCAGTCTCTCTCTCTCTCTCTCTTTTTCTTTTTATATATATTTTTTTCCGTCTTCTTCTTCTTCTTCTTCTTCTTCTTCAGACCCTGTCATAGCACTAATGCCTTTCCAATACCACCAGCAGATGGAGACACTCCATTGCAACATTGGTTGTGAGCAGCAGTTTCTAAAAACAAATGCCTCATGGCGGATTTCCCATCCATCAATGGATGGTAAATTTTGTTTTTATCATTCACTGACCACAGAAACCAATGCATGGTCAAGCAACAGCAATGACACACCCTTGTGTATAGGCATGAGACCCTCATGTCATTTAACAGGATTCAGCACCACCCACAAGACAGCTACCTGTCATGTCATGTCAAACCTGCACAGGTGTGCTAGATTATTATTATTTAGTTTTATTTTATTTTTTTACACCAATCAGTGTGCAAACATGGTCATTAAAACGCTAAATGAATAGACGTTCATAAACCAGTCAGTGCAACTCATCATTTTGGTCTCCAATTCTCAAACTCAAATTCTCACCCACGGAGGATTAAATGAGAATCTTTCTTGTTTAACACTGGAATGGGGTGGTGCACTGTTCACTACCCGAAGATACTGCCACATCGGGTCAATGCATAGGGCGACAGAAGCAAGCTTCCAAATCAGCTCCCTTTCTCAAAAATCCATTTAATTTATGGTCCCCAGATAGGGAACGTATGTATCAGTATGTGCTCACAAGTCACCCAAGTGCAAGTATTCACACAAAAAAAAACGTGCCTCAGGATGCGATCTGTCGCAAGATCCTTTCTTTTTTTACACTTGATCTAAGCCAAAAGGCCTAGAGGGGATAACCGGGAAAGGGGTGGACCCAACCATGTCCCCTTCATGAGCACTCACATTACTCATAGGAATGGAAGGAAGGCTGGCAGCCAACCAGCCTCCCATACACTTTCTGGGTGGGTGGCAGTCAGCCACCCATACATACATACAGCACAGGCTAAACCCACATCATCACTTAAAAAAAGGACAGGCGACCATTGCACTCTGATGGAGCATTTAGCAATGCAATCCATAGCCTGGCTTTTGCCTGAACCCCCATCACTCCTCCTCTTGCATATAAGACAATATTTCAGATCTGCATATGAAAACAACACGCCTACCTTTGTTGCACATAGCTGCCTGCCTGTCTCTAGTTACCCCACTGGCTGTAGCTGCGTCCCTTCCGACATGGAATAACACCAACTGTAACGATAAACTGAAAATTAACAGTATAAACCTGCATCATTTTGGACTCTGGTATTTGCTGAATCCGGGTGACCTGACAATCGATGGTGGTGCCGCTGGTGATTCTGGCCTTCTTGGAATCTGTTGGGCCTATGTGTTAGCTCACACATCACTTGGGTATCCATGGTAACTACCACAACATGGTCATCTGCAGTTTACATCTAGCCCGTGGCATTGAATGGCATTTTAAAAGTGCTAAGGGTCCTGGTGCAATAATCCTCCCATGAGGATCAGCCTCAACGGCTTTGTAGATTGCACTCATGTCAGCAACTCCATATACATTTTTTTTTCTTCATGCTTCTTTCTTCATCCTTTTTTCTTTCTGTCATTCAGACTTTCATTCATTCGATCTCTCTCACTCACTTGCTTTAACTCATTTGTTCTCACTCACTCACTCACTCACTCAATCACTCACTCACTCATTCACTCTCACTCACTCTCACTCTCTCACTCACTCGCTCACTAAGTCAGTCTCTCTCTCTCTCTTTTTCTTTTTATATATATTTTTTTCCGTCTTCTTCTTCTTCTTCTTCTTCTTCTTCTTCAGACCCTGTCATAGCACTAATGCCTTTCCAATACCACCAGCAGATGGAGACACTCCATTGCAACATTGGTTGTGAGCAGCAGTTTCTAAAAACAAATGCCTCATGGCGGATTTCCCATCCATCAATGGATGGTAAATTTTGTTTTTATCATTCACTGACCACAGAAACCAATGCATGGTCAAGCAACAGCAATGACACACCCTTGTGTATAGGCATGAGACCCTCATGTCATTTAACAGGATTCAGCACCACCCACAAGACAGCTACCTGTCATGTCATGTCAAACCTGCACAGGTGTGCTAGATTATTATTATTTAGTTTTATTTTATTTTTTTACACCAATCAGTGTGCAAACATGGTCATTAAAACGCTAAATGAATAGACGTTCATAAACCAGTCAGTGCAACTCATCATTTTGGTCTCCAATTCTCAAACTCAAATTCTCACCCACGGAGGATTAAATGAGAATCTTTCTTGTTTAACACTGGAATGGGGTGGTGCACTGTTCACTACCCGAAGATACTGCTACGCCGAGCGCTCCGGGTCCCCGCTCCTCCCCGGAGCGCTCGCTTCACTCTCCCCGCGGCAGCGCTCCGGTCACGTCCTCTGACCCGGGGCGCTGCGATTCCGCTGCCAGCCGGGATGCGATTCGCGATGCGGGTAGCGCCCGCTCGCGATGCGCACCCCGGCTCCCCTACCTGACTCGCTCTCCGTCTGTTCTGTCCCGGCGCGCGCGGCCCCGCTCCCTAGGGCGCGCGCGCGCCGGGTCTCTGCGATTTAAAGGGCCACTGCGCCGCTGATTGGCGCAGTGGTTCCAATTAGTGTGTTCACCTGTGCACTTCCCTATATCACCTCACTTCCCCTGCACTCCCTTGCCGGATCTTGTTGCCTTAGTGCCAGTGAAAGCGTTCCTTGTGTGTTCCTTGCCTGTGTTTCCAGACCTTCTGCCGTTGCCCCTGACTACGATCCTTGCTGCCTGCCCCGACCTTCTGCTACGTCCGACCTTGCTTTTGCCTACTCCCTTGTACCGCGCCTATCTTCAGCAGCCAGAGAGGTGAGCCGTTGCTAGTGGATACGACCTGGTCACTACCGCCGCAGCAAGACCATCCCGCTTTGCGGCGGGCTCTGGTGAAAACCAGTAGTGGCTTAGAACCGGTCCACTAGCACGGTCCACGCCAATCCCTCTCTGGCACAGAGGATCCACTACCTGCCAGCCGGCATCGTGACAGATACTGCCACATCGGGTCAATGCATAGGGCGACAGAAGCAAGCTTCCAAATCAGCTCCCTTTCTCAAAAATCCATTTAATTTATGGTCCCCAGATAGGGAACGTATGTATCAGTATGTGCTCACAAGTCACCCAAGTGCAAGTATTCACACAAAAAAAAACGTGCCTCAGGATGCGATCTGTCGCAAGATCCTTTCTTTTTTTACACTTGATCTAAGCCAAAAGGCCTAGAGGGGATAACCGGGAAAGGGGTGGACCCAACCATGTCCCCTTCATGAGCACTCACATTACTCATAGGAATGGAAGGAAGGAAGGCTGGCAGCCAACCAGCCTCCCATACACTTTCTGGGTGGGTGGCAGTCAGCCACCCATACATACATACAGCACAGGCTAAACCCACATCATCACTTAAAAAAAGGACAGGCGACCATTGCACTCTGATGGAGCATTTAGCAATGCAATCCATAGCCTGGCTTTTGCCTGAACCCCCATCACTCCTCCTCTTGCATATAAGACAATATTTCAGATCTGCATATGAAAACAACACGCCTACCTTTGTTGCACATAGCTGCCTGCCTGTCTCTAGTTACCCCACTGGCTGTAGCTGCGTCCCTTCCGACATGGAATAACACCAACTGTAACGATAAACTGAAAATTAACAGTATAAACCTGCATCATTTTGGACTCTGGTATTTGCTGAATCCGGGTGACCTGACAATCGATGGTGGTGCCGCTGGTGATTCTGGCCTTCTTGGAATCTGTTGGGCCTATGTGTTAGCTCACACATCACTTGGGTATCCATGGTAACTACCACAACATGGTCATCTGCAGTTTACATCTAGCCCGTGGCATTGAATGGCATTTTAAAAGTGCTAAGGGTCCTGGTGCAATAATCCTCCCATGAGGATCAGCCTCAACGGCTTTGTAGATTGCACTCATGTCAGCAACTCCATATACATTTTTTTTTCTTCATGCTTCTTTCTTCATCCTTTTTTCTTTCTGTCATTCAGACTTTCATTCATTCGATCTCTCTCACTCACTTGCTTTAACTCATTTGTTCTCACTCACTCACTCACTCACTCAATCACTCACTCACTCATTCACTCTCACTCACTCTCACTCTCTCACTCACTCGCTCACTAAGTCAGTCTCTCTCTCTCTCTTTTTCTTTTTATATATATTTTTTTCCGTCTTCTTCTTCTTCTTCTTCTTCTTCAGACCCTGTCATAGCACTAATGCCTTTCCAATACCACCAGCAGATGGAGACACTCCATTGCAACATTGGTTGTGAGCAGCAGTTTCTAAAAACAAATGCCTCATGGCGGATTTCCCATCCATCAATGGATGGTAAATTTTGTTTTTATCATTCACTGACCACAGAAACCAATGCATGGTCAAGCAACAGCAATGACACACCCTTGTGTATAGGCATGAGACCCTCATGTCATTTAACAGGATTCAGCACCACCCACAAGACAGCTACCTGTCATGTCATGTCAAACCTGCACAGGTGTGCTAGATTATTATTATTTAGTTTTATTTTATTTTTTTACACCAATCAGTGTGCAAACATGGTCATTAAAACGCTAAATGAATAGACGTTCATAAACCAGTCAGTGCAACTCATCATTTTGGTCTCCAATTCTCAAACTCAAATTCTCACCCACGGAGGATTAAATGAGAATCTTTCTTGTTTAACACTGGAATGGGGTGGTGCACTGTTCACTACCCGAAGATACTGCCACATCGGGTCAATGCATAGGGCGACAGAAGCAAGCTTCCAAATCAGCTCCCTTTCTCAAAAATCCATTTAATTTATGGTCCCCAGATAGGGAACGTATGTATCAGTATGTGCTCACAAGTCACCCAAGTGCAAGTATTCACACAAAAAAAAACGTGCCTCAGGATGCGATCTGTCGCAAGATCCTTTCTTTTTTTACACTTGATCTAAGCCAAAAGGCCTAGAGGGGATAACCGGGAAAGGGGTGGACCCAACCATGTCCCCTTCATGAGCACTCACATTACTCATAGGAATGGAAGGAAGGCTGGCAGCCAACCAGCCTCCCATACACTTTCTGGGTGGGTGGCAGTCAGCCACCCATACATACATACAGCACAGGCTAAACCCACATCATCACTTAAAAAAAGGACAGGCGACCATTGCACTCTGATGGAGCATTTAGCAATGCAATCCATAGCCTGGCTTTTGCCTGAACCCCCATCACTCCTCCTCTTGCATATAAGACAATATTTCAGATCTGCATATGAAAACAACACGCCTACCTTTGTTGCACATAGCTGCCTGCCTGTCTCTAGTTACCCCACTGGCTGTAGCTGCGTCCCTTCCGACATGGAATAACACCAACTGTAACGATAAACTGAAAATTAACAGTATAAACCTGCATCATTTTGGACTCTGGTATTTGCTGAATCCGGGTGACCTGACAATCGATGGTGGTGCCGCTGGTGATTCTGGCCTTCTTGGAATCTGTTGGGCCTATGTGTTAGCTCACACATCACTTGGGTATCCATGGTAACTACCACAACATGGTCATCTGCAGTTTACATCTAGCCCGTGGCATTGAATGGCATTTTAAAAGTGCTAAGGGTCCTGGTGCAATAATCCTCCCATGAGGATCAGCCTCAACGGCTTTGTAGATTGCACTCATGTCAGCAACTCCATATACATTTTTTTTTCTTCATGCTTCTTTCTTCATCCTTTTTTCTTTCTGTCATTCAGACTTTCATTCATTCGATCTCTCTCACTCACTTGCTTTAACTCATTTGTTCTCACTCACTCACTCACTCACTCACTCAATCACTCACTCACTCATTCACTCTCACTCACTCTCACTCTCTCACTCACTCGCTCACTAAGTCAGTCTCTCTCTCTCTCTCTCTTTTTCTTTTTATATATATTTTTTTCCGTCTTCTTCTTCTTCTTCTTCTTCTTCTTCAGACCCTGTCATAGCACTAATGCCTTTCCAATACCACCAGCAGATGGAGACACTCCATTGCAACATTGGTTGTGAGCAGCAGTTTCTAAAAACAAATGCCTCATGGCGGATTTCCCATCCATCAATGGATGGTAAATTTTGTTTTTATCATTCACTGACCACAGAAACCAATGCATGGTCAAGCAACAGCAATGACACACCCTTGTGTATAGGCATGAGACCCTCATGTCATTTAACAGGATTCAGCACCACCCACAAGACAGCTACCTGTCATGTCATGTCAAACCTGCACAGGTGTGCTAGATTATTATTATTTAGTTTTATTTTATTTTTTTACACCAATCAGTGTGCAAACATGGTCATTAAAACGCTAAATGAATAGACGTTCATAAACCAGTCAGTGCAACTCATCATTTTGGTCTCCAATTCTCAAACTCAAATTCTCACCCACGGAGGATTAAATGAGAATCTTTCTTGTTTAACACTGGAATGGGGTGGTGCACTGTTCACTACCCGAAGATACTGCCACATCGGGTCAATGCATAGGGCGACAGAAGCAAGCTTCCAAATCAGCTCCCTTTCTCAAAAATCCATTTAATTTATGGTCCCCAGATAGGGAACGTATGTATCAGTATGTGCTCACAAGTCACCCAAGTGCAAGTATTCACACAAAAAAAAAACGTACCTCAGGATGCGATCTGTCGCAAGATCCTTTCTTTTTTTACACTTGATCTAAGCCAAAAGGCCTAGAGGGGATAACCGGGAAAGGGGTGGACCCAACCATGTCCCCTTCATGAGCACTCACATTACTCATAGGAATGGAAGGAAGGCTGGCAGCCAACCAGCCTCCCATACACTTTCTGGGTGGGTGGCAGTCAGCCACCCATACATACATACAGCACAGGCTAAACCCACATCATCACTTAAAAAAAGGACAGGCGACCATTGCACTCTGATGGAGCATTTAGCAATGCAATCCATAGCCTGGCTTTTGCCTGAACCCCCATCACTCCTCCTCTTGCATATAAGACAATATTTCAGATCTGCATATGAAAACAACACGCCTACCTTTGTTGCACATAGCTGCCTGCCTGTCTCTAGTTACCCCACTGGCTGTAGCTGCGTCCCTTCCGACATGGAATAACACCAACTGTAACGATAAACTGAAAATTAACAGTATAAACCTGCATCATTTTGGACTCTGGTATTTGCTGAATCCGGGTGACCTGACAATCGATGGTGGTGCCGCTGGTGATTCTGGCCTTCTTGGAATCTGTTGGGCCTATGTGTTAGCTCACACATCACTTGGGTATCCATGGTAACTACCACAACATGGTCATCTGCAGTTTACATCTAGCCCGTGGCATTGAATGGCATTTTAAAAGTGCTAAGGGTCCTGGTGCAATAATCCTCCCATGAGGATCAGCCTCAACGGCTTTGTAGATTGCACTCATGTCAGCAACTCCATATACATTTTTTTTTCTTCATGCTTCTTTCTTCATCCTTTTTTCTTTCTGTCATTCAGACTTTCATTCATTCGATCTCTCTCACTCACTTGCTTTAACTCATTTGTTCTCACTCACTCACTCACTCAATCACTCACTCACTCATTCACTCTCACTCACTCTCACTCTCTCACTCACTCGCTCACTAAGTCAGTCTCTCTCTCTCTCTCTCTTTTTCTTTTTATATATATTTTTTTCCGTCTTCTTCTTCTTCTTCTTCTTCTTCAGACCCTGTCATAGCACTAATGCCTTTCCAATACCACCAGCAGATGGAGACACTCCATTGCAACATTGGTTGTGAGCAGCAGTTTCTAAAAACAAATGCCTCATGGCGGATTTCCCATCCATCAATGGATGGTAAATTTTGTTTTTATCATTCACTGACCACAGAAACCAATGCATGGTCAAGCAACAGCAATGACACACCCTTGTGTATAGGCATGAGACCCTCATGTCATTTAACAGGATTCAGCACCACCCACAAGACAGCTACCTGTCATGTCATGTCAAACCTGCACAGGTGTGCTAGATTATTATTATTTAGTTTTATTTTATTTTTTTACACCAATCAGTGTGCAAACATGGTCATTAAAACGCTAAATGAATAGACGTTCATAAACCAGTCAGTGCAACTCATCATTTTGGTCTCCAATTCTCAAACTCAAATTCTCACCCACGGAGGATTAAATGAGAATCTTTCTTGTTTAACACTGGAATGGGGTGGTGCACTGTTCACTACCCGAAGATACTGCCACATCGGGTCAATGCATAGGGCGACAGAAGCAAGCTTCCAAATCAGCTCCCTTTCTCAAAAATCCATTTAATTTATGGTCCCCAGATAGGGAACGTATGTATCAGTATGTGCTCACAAGTCACCCAAGTGCAAGTATTCACACAAAAAAAAACGTGCCTCAGGATGCGATCTGTCGCAAGATCCTTTCTTTTTTTACACTTGATCTAAGCCAAAAGGCCTAGAGGGGATAACCGGGAAAGGGGTGGACCCAACCATGTCCCCTTCATGAGCACTCACATTACTCATAGGAATGGAAGGAAGGCTGGCAGCCAACCAGCCTCCCATACACTTTCTGGGTGGGTGGCAGTCAGCCACCCATACATACATACAGCACAGGCTAAACCCACATCATCACTTAAAAAAAGGACAGGCGACCATTGCACTCTGATGGAGCATTTAGCAATGCAATCCATAGCCTGGCTTTTGCCTGAACCCCCATCACTCCTCCTCTTGCATATAAGACAATATTTCAGATCTGCATATGAAAACAACACGCCTACCTTTGTTGCACATAGCTGCCTGCCTGTCTCTAGTTACCCCACTGGCTGTAGCTGCGTCCCTTCCGACATGGAATAACACCAACTGTAACGATAAACTGAAAATTAACAGTATAAACCTGCATCATTTTGGACTCTGGTATTTGCTGAATCCGGGTGACCTGACAATCGATGGTGGTGCCGCTGGTGATTCTGGCCTTCTTGGAATCTGTTGGGCCTATGTGTTAGCTCACACATCACTTGGGTATCCATGGTAACTACCACAACATGGTCATCTGCAGTTTACATCTAGCCCGTGGCATTGAATGGCATTTTAAAAGTGCTAAGGGTCCTGGTGCAATAATCCTCCCATGAGGATCAGCCTCAACGGCTTTGTAGATTGCACTCATGTCAGCAACTCCATATACATTTTTTTTTCTTCATGCTTCTTTCTTCATCCTTTTTTCTTTCTGTCATTCAGACTTTCATTCATTCGATCTCTCTCACTCACTTGCTTTAACTCATTTGTTCTCACTCACTCACTCACTCACTCAATCACTCACTCACTCATTCACTCTCACTCACTCTCACTCTCTCACTCATTCGCTCACTAAGTCAGTCTCTCTCCCTCTCTCTCTTTTTCTTTTTATATATATTTTTTTCCGTCTTCTTCTTCTTCTTCTTCTTCTTCTTCTTCAGACCCTGTCATAGCACTAATGCCTTTCCAATACCACCAGCAGATGGAGACACTCCATTGCAACATTGGTTGTGAGCAGCAGTTTCTAAAAACAAATGCCTCATGGCGGATTTCCCATCCATCAATGGATGGTAAATTTTGTTTTTATCATTCACTGACCACAGAAACCAATGCATGGTCAAGCAACAGCAATGACACACCCTTGTGTATAGGCATGAGACCCTCATGTCATTTAACAGGATTCAGCACCACCCACAAGACAGCTACCTGTCATGTCATGTCAAACCTGCACAGGTGTGCTAGATTATTATTATTTAGTTTTATTTTATTTTTTTACACCAATCAGTGTGCAAACATGGTCATTAAAACGCTAAATGAATAGACGTTCATAAACCAGTCAGTGCAACTCATCATTTTGGTCTCCAATTCTCAAACTCAAATTCTCACCCACGGAGGATTAAATGAGAATCTTTCTTGTTTAACACTGGAATGGGGTGGTGCACTGTTCACTACCCGAAGATACTGCCACATCGGGTCAATGCATAGGGCGACAGAAGCAAGCTTCCAAATCAGCTCCCTTTCTCAAAAATCCATTTAATTTATGGTCCCCAGATAGGGAACGTATGTATCAGTATGTGCTCACAAGTCACCCAAGTGCAAGTATTCACACAAAAAAAAACGTGCCTCAGGATGCGATCTGTCGCAAGATCCTTTCTTTTTTTACACTTGATCTAAGCCAAAAGGCCTAGAGGGGATAACCGGGAAAGGGGTGGACCCAACCATGTCCCCTTCATGAGCACTCACATTACTCATAGGAATGGAAGGAAGGCTGGCAGCCAACCAGCCTCCCATACACTTTCTGGGTGGGTGGCAGTCAGCCACCCATACATACATACAGCACAGGCTAAACCCACATCATCACTTAAAAAAAGGACAGGCGACCATTGCACTCTGATGGAGCATTTAGCAATGCAATCCATAGCCTGGCTTTTGCCTGAACCCCCATCACTCCTCCTCTTGCATATAAGACAATATTTCAGATCTGCATATGAAAACAACACGCCTACCTTTGTTGCACATAGCTGCCTGCCTGTCTCTAGTTACCCCACTGGCTGTAGCTGCGTCCCTTCCGACATGGAATAACACCAACTGTAACGATAAACTGAAAATTAACAGTATAAACCTGCATCATTTTGGACTCTGGTATTTGCTGAATCCGGGTGACCTGACAATCGATGGTGGTGCCGCTGGTGATTCTGGCCTTCTTGGAATCTGTTGGGCCTATGTGTTAGCTCACACATCACTTGGGTATCCATGGTAACTACCACAACATGGTCATCTGCAGTTTACATCTAGCCCGTGGCATTGAATGGCATTTTAAAAGTGCTAAGGGTCCTGGTGCAATAATCCTCCCATGAGGATCAGCCTCAACGGCTTTGTAGATTGCACTCATGTCAGCAACTCCATATACATTTTTTTTTCTTCATGCTTCTTTCTTCATCCTTTTTTCTTTCTGTCATTCAGACTTTCATTCATTCGATCTCTCTCACTCACTTGCTTTAACTCATTTGTTCTCACTCACTCACTCACTCACTCACTCAATCACTCACTCACTCATTCACTCTCACTCACTCTCACTCTCTCACTCACTCGCTCACTAAGTCAGTCTCTCTCTCTCTCTCTCTTTTTCTTTTTATATATATTTTTTTCCGTCTTCTTCTTCTTCTTCTTCTTCTTCTTCTTCTTCTTCAGACCCTGTCATAGCACTAATGCCTTTCCAATACCACCAGCAGATGGAGACACTCCATTGCAACATTGGTTGTGAGCAGCAGTTTCTAAAAACAAATGCCTCATGGCGGATTTCCCATCCATCAATGGATGGTAAATTTTGTTTTTATCATTCACTGACCACAGAAACCAATGCATGGTCAAGCAACAGCAATGACACACCCTTGTGTATAGGCATGAGACCCTCATGTCATTTAACAGGATTCAGCACCACCCACAAGACAGCTACCTGTCATGTCATGTCAAACCTGCACAGGTGTGCTAGATTATTATTATTTAGTTTTATTTTATTTTTTTACACCAATCAGTGTGCAAACATGGTCATTAAAACGCTAAATGAATAGACGTTCATAAACCAGTCAGTGCAACTCATCATTTTGGTCTCCAATTCTCAAACTCAAATTCTCACCCACGGAGGATTAAATGAGAATCTTTCTTGTTTAACACTGGAATGGGGTGGTGCACTGTTCACTACCCGAAGATACTGCCACATCGGGTCAATGCATAGGGCGACAGAAGCAAGCTTCCAAATCAGCTCCCTTTCTCAAAAATCCATTTAATTTATGGTCCCCAGATAGGGAACGTATGTATCAGTATGTGCTCACAAGTCACCCAAGTGCAAGTATTCACACAAAAAAAAACGTGCCTCAGGATGCGATCTGTCGCAAGATCCTTTCTTTTTTTACACTTGATCTAAGCCAAAAGGCCTAGAGGGGATAACCGGGAAAGGGGTGGACCCAACCATGTCCCCTTCATGAGCACTCACATTACTCATAGGAATGGAAGGAAGGCTGGCAGCCAACCAGCCTCCCATACACTTTCTGGGTGGGTGGCAGTCAGCCACCCATACATACATACAGCACAGGCTAAACCCACATCATCACTTAAAAAAAGGACAGGCGACCATTGCACTCTGATGGAGCATTTAGCAATGCAATCCATAGCCTGGCTTTTGCCTGAACCCCCATCACTCCTCCTCTTGCATATAAGACAATATTTCAGATCTGCATATGAAAACAACACGCCTACCTTTGTTGCACATAGCTGCCTGCCTGTCTCTAGTTACCCCACTGGCTGTAGCTGCGTCCCTTCCGACATGGAATAACACCAACTGTAACGATAAACTGAAAATTAACAGTATAAACCTGCATCATTTTGGACTCTGGTATTTGCTGAATCCGGGTGACCTGACAATCGATGGTGGTGCCGCTGGTGATTCTGGCCTTCTTGGAATCTGTTGGGCCTATGTGTTAGCTCACACATCACTTGGGTATCCATGGTAACTACCACAACATGGTCATCTGCAGTTTACATCTAGCCCGTGGCATTGAATGGCATTTTAAAAGTGCTAAGGGTCCTGGTGCAATAATCCTCCCATGAGGATCAGCCTCAACGGCTTTGTAGATTGCACTCATGTCAGCAACTCCATATACATTTTTTTTTCTTCATGCTTCTTTCTTCATCCTTTTTTCTTTCTGTCATTCAGACTTTCATTCATTCGATCTCTCTCACTCACTTGCTTTAACTCATTTGTTCTCACTCACTCACTCACTCACTCACTCAATCACTCACTCACTCATTCACTCTCACTCACTCTCACTCTCTCACTCACTCGCTCACTAAGTCAGTCTCTCTCTCTCTCTCTCTTTTTCTTTTTATATATATTTTTTTCCGTCTTCTTCTTCTTCTTCTTCTTCTTCTTCTTCAGACCCTGTCATAGCACTAATGCCTTTCCAATACCACCAGCAGATGGAGACACTCCATTGCAACATTGGTTGTGAGCAGCAGTTTCTAAAAACAAATGCCTCATGGCGGATTTCCCATCCATCAATGGATGGTAAATTTTGTTTTTATCATTCACTGACCACAGAAACCAATGCATGGTCAAGCAACAGCAATGACACACCCTTGTGTATAGGCATGAGACCCTCATGTCATTTAACAGGATTCAGCACCACCCACAAGACAGCTACCTGTCATGTCATGTCAAACCTGCACAGGTGTGCTAGATTATTATTATTTAGTTGTATTTTATTTTTTTACACCAATCAGTGTGCAAACATGGTCATTAAAACGCTAAATGAATAGACGTTCATAAACCAGTCAGTGCAACTCATCATTTTGGTCTCCAATTCTCAAACTCAAATTCTCACCCACGGAGGATTAAATGAGAATCTTTCTTGTTTAACACTGGAATGGGGTGGTGCACTGTTCACTACCCGAAGATACTGCCACATCGGGTCAATGCATAGGGCGACAGAAGCAAGCTTCCAAATCAGCTCCCTTTCTCAAAAATCCATTTAATTTATGGTCCCCAGATAGGGAACGTATGTATCAGTATGTGCTCACAAGTCACCCAAGTGCAAGTATTCACACAAAAAAAAACGTGCCTCAGGATGCGATCTGTCGCAAGATCCTTTCTTTTTTTACACTTGATCTAAGCCAAAAGGCCTAGAGGGGATAACCGGGAAAGGGGTGGACCCAACCATGTCCCCTTCATGAGCACTCACATTACTCATAGGAATGGAAGGAAGGCTGGCAGCCAACCAGCCTCCCATACACTTTCTGGGTGGGTGGCAGTCAGCCACCCATACATACATACAGCACAGGCTAAACCCACATCATCACTTAAAAAAAGGACAGGCGCCCATTGCACTCTGATGGAGCATTTAGCAATGCAATCCATAGCCTGGCTTTTGCCTGAACCCCCATCACTCCTCCTCTTGCATATAAGACAATATTTCAGATCTGCATATGAAAACAACACGCCTACCTTTGTTGCACATAGCTGCCTGCCTGTCTCTAGTTACCCCACTGGCTGTAGCTGCGTCCCTTCCGACATGGAATAACACCAACTGTAACGATAAACTGAAAATTAACAGTATAAACCTGCATCATTTTGGACTCTGGTATTTGCTGAATCCGGGTGACCTGACAATCGATGGTGGTGCCGCTGGTGATTCTGGCCTTCTTGGAATCTGTTGGGCCTATGTGTTAGCTCACACATCACTTGGGTATCCATGGTAACTACCACAACATGGTCATCTGCAGTTTACATCTAGCCCGTGGCATTGAATGGCATTTTAAAAGTGCTAAGGGTCCTGGTGCAATAATCCTCCCATGAGGATCAGCCTCAACGGCTTTGTAGATTGCACTCATGTCAGCAACTCCATATACATTTTTTTTTCTTCATGCTTCTTTCTTCATCCTTTTTTCTTTCTGTCATTCAGACTTTCATTCATTCGATCTCTCTCACTCACTTGCTTTAACTCATTTGTTCTCACTCACTCACTCACTCACTCAATCACTCACTCACTCATTCACTCTCACTCACTCTCACTCTCTCACTCACTCGCTCACTAAGTCAGTCTCTCTCTCTCTCTCTCTCTTTTTCTTTTTATATATATTTTTTTCCGTCTTCTTCTTCTTCTTCTTCTTCTTCTTCAGACCCTGTCATAGCACTAATGCCTTTCCAATACCACCAGCAGATGGAGACACTCCATTGCAACATTGGTTGTGAGCAGCAGTTTCTAAAAACAAATGCCTCATGGCGGATTTCCCATCCATCAATGGATGGTAAATTTTGTTTTTATCATTCACTGACCACAGAAACCAATGCATGGTCAAGCAACAGCAATGACACACCCTTGTGTATAGGCATGAGACCCTCATGTCATTTAACAGGATTCAGCACCACCCACAAGACAGCTACCTGTCATGTCATGTCAAACCTGCACAGGTGTGCTAGATTATTATTATTTAGTTTTATTTTATTTTTTTACACCAATCAGTGTGCAAACATGGTCATTAAAACGCTAAATGAATAGACGTTCATAAACCAGTCAGTGCAACTCATCATTTTGGTCTCCAATTCTCAAACTCAAATTCTCACCCACGGAGGATTAAATGAGAATCTTTCTTGTTTAACACTGGAATGGGGTGGTGCACTGTTCACTACCCGAAGATACTGCCACATCGGGTCAATGCATAGGGCGACAGAAGCAAGCTTCCAAATCAGCTCCCTTTCTCAAAAATCCATTTAATTTATGGTCCCCAGATAGGGAACGTATGTATCAGTATGTGCTCACAAGTCACCCAAGTGCAAGTATTCACACAAAAAAAAAACGTGCCTCAGGATGCGATCTGTCGCAAGATCCTTTCTTTTTTTACACTTGATCTAAGCCAAAAGGCCTAGAGGGGATAACCGGGAAAGGGGTGGACCCAACCATGTCCCCTTCATGAGCACTCACATTACTCATAGGAATGGAAGGAAGGCTGGCAGCCAACCAGCCTCCCATACACTTTCTGGGTGGGTGGCAGTCAGCCACCCATACATACATACAGCACAGGCTAAACCCACATCATCACTTAAAAAAAGGACAGGCGACCATTGCACTCTGATGGAGCATTTAGCAATGCAATCCATAGCCTGGCTTTTGCCTGAACCCCCATCACTCCTCCTCTTGCATATAAGACAATATTTCAGATCTGCATATGAAAACAACACGCCTACCTTTGTTGCACATAGCTGCCTGCCTGTCTCTAGTTACCCCACTGGCTGTAGCTGCGTCCCTTCCGACATGGAATAACACCAACTGTAACGATAAACTGAAAATTAACAGTATAAACCTGCATCATTTTGGACTCTGGTATTTGCTGAATCCGGGTGACCTGACAATCGATGGTGGTGCCGCTGGTGATTCTGGCCTTCTTGGAATCTGTTGGGCCTATGTGTTAGCTCACACATCACTTGGGTATCCATGGTAACTACCACAACATGGTCATCTGCAGTTTACATCTAGCCCGTGGCATTGAATGGCATTTTAAAAGTGCTAAGGGTCCTGGTGCAATAATCCTCCCATGAGGATCAGCCTCAACGGCTTTGTAGATTGCACTCATGTCAGCAACTCCATATACATTTTTTTTTCTTCATGCTTCTTTCTTCATCCTTTTTTCTTTCTGTCATTCAGACTTTCATTCATTCGATCTCTCTCACTCACTTGCTTTAACTCATTTGTTCTCACTCACTCACTCACTCACTCAATCACTCACTCACTCATTCACTCTCACTCACTCTCACTCTCTCACTCACTCGCTCACTAAGTCAGTCTCTCTCTCTCTCTCTTTTTCTTTTTATATATATTTTTTTCCGTCTTCTTCTTCTTCTTCTTCTTCTTCTTCTTCTTCTTCTTCTTCAGACCCTGTCATAGCACTAATGCCTTTCCAATACCACCAGCAGATGGAGACACTCCATTGCAACATTGGTTGTGAGCAGCAGTTTCTAAAAACAAATGCCTCATGGCGGATTTCCCATCCATCAATGGATGGTAAATTTTGTTTTTATCATTCACTGACCACAGAAACCAATGCATGGTCAAGCAACAGCAATGACACACCCTTGTGTATAGGCATGAGACCCTCATGTCATTTAACAGGATTCAGCACCACCCACAAGACAGCTACCTGTCATGTCATGTCAAACCTGCACAGGTGTGCTAGATTATTATTATTTAGTTTTATTTTATTTTTTTACACCAATCAGTGTGCAAACATGGTCATTAAAACGCTAAATGAATAGACGTTCATAAACCAGTCAGTGCAACTCATCATTTTGGTCTCCAATTCTCAAACTCAAATTCTCACCCACGGAGGATTAAATGAGAATCTTTCTTGTTTAACACTGGAATGGGGTGGTGCACTGTTCACTACCCGAAGATACTGCCACATCGGGTCAATGCATAGGGCGACAGAAGCAAGCTTCCAAATCAGCTCCCTTTCTCAAAAATCCATTTAATTTATGGTCCCCAGATAGGGAACGTATGTATCAGTATGTGCTCACAAGTCACCCAAGTGCAAGTATTCACACAAAAAAAAACGTGCCTCAGGATGCGATCTGTCGCAAGATCCTTTCTTTTTTTACACTTGATCTAAGCCAAAAGGCCTAGAGGGGATAACCGGGAAAGGGGTGGACCCAACCATGTCCCCTTCATGAGCACTCACATTACTCATAGGAATGGAAGGAAGGCTGGCAGCCAACCAGCCTCCCATACACTTTCTGGGTGGGTGGCAGTCAGCCACCCATACATACATACAGCACAGGCTAAACCCACATCATCACTTAAAAAAAGGACAGGCGACCATTGCACTCTGATGGAGCATTTAGCAATGCAATCCATAGCCTGGCTTTTGCCTGAACCCCCATCACTCCTCCTCTTGCATATAAGACAATATTTCAGATCTGCATATGAAAACAACACGCCTACCTTTGTTGCACATAGCTGCCTGCCTGTCTCTAGTTACCCCACTGGCTGTAGCTGCGTCCCTTCCGACATGGAATAACACCAACTGTAACGATAAACTGAAAATTAACAGTATAAACCTGCATCATTTTGGACTCTGGTATTTGCTGAATCCGGGTGACCTGACAATCGATGGTGGTGCCGCTGGTGATTCTGGCCTTCTTGGAATCTGTTGGGCCTATGTGTTAGCTCACACATCACTTGGGTATCCATGGTAACTACCACAACATGGTCATCTGCAGTTTACATCTAGCCCGTGGCATTGAATGGCATTTTAAAAGTGCTAAGGGTCCTGGTGCAATAATCCTCCCATGAGGATCAGCCTCAACGGCTTTGTAGATTGCACTCATGTCAGCAACTCCATATACATTTTTTTTTCTTCATGCTTCTTTCTTCATCCTTTTTTCTTTCTGTCATTCAGACTTTCATTCATTCGATCTCTCTCACTCACTTGCTTTAACTCATTTGTTCTCACTCACTCACTCACTCAATCACTCACTCACTCATTCACTCTCACTCACTCTCACTCTCTCACTCACTCGCTCACTAAGTCAGTCTCTCTCTCTCTCTCTCTTTTTCTTTTTATATATATTTTTTTCCGTCTTCTTCTTCTTCTTCTTCTTCTTCTTCTTCTTCTTCTTCTTCAGACCCTGTCATAGCACTAATGCCTTTCCAATACCACCAGCAGATGGAGACACTCCATTGCAACATTGGTTGTGAGCAGCAGTTTCTAAAAACAAATGCCTCATGGCGGATTTCCCATCCATCAATGGATGGTAAATTTTGTTTTTATCATTCACTGACCACAGAAACCAATGCATGGTCAAGCAACAGCAATGACACACCCTTGTGTATAGGCATGAGACCCTCATGTCATTTAACAGGATTCAGCACCACCCACAAGACAGCTACCTGTCATGTCATGTCAAACCTGCACAGGTGTGCTAGATTATTATTATTTAGTTTTATTTTATTTTTTTACACCAATCAGTGTGCAAACATGGTCATTAAAACGCTAAATGAATAGACGTTCATAAACCAGTCAGTGCAACTCATCATTTTGGTCTCCAATTCTCAAACTCAAATTCTCACCCACGGAGGATTAAATGAGAATCTTTCTTGTTTAACACTGGAATGGGGTGGTGCACTGTTCACTACCCGAAGATACTGCCACATCGGGTCAATGCATAGGGCGACAGAAGCAAGCTTCCAAATCAGCTCCCTTTCTCAAAAATCCATTTAATTTATGGTCCCCAGATAGGGAACGTATGTATCAGTATGTGCTCACAAGTCACCCAAGTGCAAGTATTCACACAAAAAAAAACGTGCCTCAGGATGCGATCTGTCGCAAGATCCTTTCTTTTTTTACACTTGATCTAAGCCAAAAGGCCTAGAGGGGATAACCGGGAAAGGGGTGGACCCAACCATGTCCCCTTCATGAGCACTCACATTACTCATAGGAATGGAAGGAAGGCTGGCAGCCAACCAGCCTCCCATACACTTTCTGGGTGGGTGGCAGTCAGCCACCCATACATACATACAGCACAGGCTAAACCCACATCATCACTTAAAAAAAGGACAGGCGACCATTGCACTCTGATGGAGCATTTAGCAATGCAATCCATAGCCTGGCTTTTGCCTGAACCCCCATCACTCCTCCTCTTGCATATAAGACAATATTTCAGATCTGCATATGAAAACAACACGCCTACCTTTGTTGCACATAGCTGCCTGCCTGTCTCTAGTTACCCCACTGGCTGTAGCTGCGTCCCTTCCGACATGGAATAACACCAACTGTAACGATAAACTGAAAATTAACAGTATAAACCTGCATCATTTTGGACTCTGGTATTTGCTGAATCCGGGTGACCTGACAATGGATGGTGGTGCCGCTGGTGATTCTGGCCTTCTTGGAATCTGTTGGGCCTATGTGTTAGCTCACACATCACTTGGGTATCCATGGTAACTACCACAACATGGTCATCTGCAGTTTACATCTAGCCCGTGGCATTGAATGGCATTTTAAAAGTGCTAAGGGTCCTGGTGCAATAATCCTCCCATGAGGATCAGCCTCAACGGCTTTGTAGATTGCACTCATGTCAGCAACTCCATATACATTTTTTTTTCTTCATGCTTCTTTCTTCATCCTTTTTTCTTTCTGTCATTCAGACTTTCATTCATTCGATCTCTCTCACTCACTTGCTTTAACTCATTTGTTCTCACTCACTCACTCACTCACTCAATCACTCACTCACTCATTCACTCTCACTCACTCTCACTCTCTCACTCACTCGCTCACTAAGTCAGTCTCTCTCTCTCTCTCTCTCTCTTTTTCTTTTTATATATATTTTTTTCCGTCTTCTTCTTCTTCTTCTTCTTCTTCTTCTTCTTCAGACCCTGTCATAGCACTAATGCCTTTCCAATACCACCAGCAGATGGAGACACTCCATTGCAACATTGGTTGTGAGCAGCAGTTTCTAAAAACAAATGCCTCATGGCGGATTTCCCATCCATCAATGGATGGTAAATTTTGTTTTTATCATTCACTGACCACAGAAACCAATGCATGGTCAAGCAACAGCAATGACACACCCTTGTGTATAGGCATGAGACCCTCATGTCATTTAACAGGATTCAGCACCACCCACAAGACAGCTACCTGTCATGTCATGTCAAACCTGCACAGGTGTGCTAGATTATTATTATTTAGTTTTATTTTATTTTTTTACACCAATCAGTGTGCAAACATGGTCATTAAAACGCTAAATGAATAGACGTTCATAAACCAGTCAGTGCAACTCATCATTTTGGTCTCCAATTCTCAAACTCAAATTCTCACCCACGGAGGATTAAATGAGAATCTTTCTTGTTTAACACTGGAATGGGGTGGTGCACTGTTCACTACCTGAAGATACTGCCACATCGGGTCAATGCATAGGGCGACAGAAGCAAGCTTCCAAATCAGCTCCCTTTCTCAAAAATCCATTTAATTTATGGTCCCCAGATAGGGAACGTATGTATCAGTATGTGCTCACAAGTCACCCAAGTGCAAGTATTCACACAAAAAAAAACGTGCCTCAGGATGCGATCTGTCGCAAGATCCTTTCTTTTTTTACACTTGATCTAAGCCAAAAGGCCTAGAGGGGATAACCGGGAAAGGGGTGGACCCAACCATGTCCCCTTCATGAGCACTCACATTACTCATAGGAATGGAAGGAAGGCTGGCAGCCAACCAGCCTCCCATACACTTTCTGGGTGGGTGGCAGTCAGCCACCCATACATACATACAGCACAGGCTAAACCCACATCATCACTTAAAAAAAGGACAGGCGACCATTGCACTCTGATGGAGCATTTAGCAATGCAATCCATAGCCTGGCTTTTGCCTGAACCCCCATCACTCCTCCTCTTGCATATAAGACAATATTTCAGATCTGCATATGAAAACAACACGCCTACCTTTGTTGCACATAGCTGCCTGCCTGTCTCTAGTTACCCCACTGGCTGTAGCTGCGTCCCTTCCGACATGGAATAACACCAACTGTAACGATAAACTGAAAATTAACAGTATAAACCTGCATCATTTTGGACTCTGGTATTTGCTGAATCCGGGTGACCTGACAATCGATGGTGGTGCCGCTGGTGATTCTGGCCTTCTTGGAATCTGTTGGGCCTATGTGTTAGCTCACACATCACTTGGGTATCCATGGTAACTACCACAACATGGTCATCTGCAGTTTACATCTAGCCCGTGGCATTGAATGGCATTTTAAAAGTGCTAAGGGTCCTGGTGCAATAATCCTCCCATGAGGATCAGCCTCAACGGCTTTGTAGATTGCACTCATGTCAGCAACTCCATATACATTTTTTTTTCTTCATGCTTCTTTCTTCATCCTTTTTTCTTTCTGTCATTCAGACTTTCATTCATTCGATCTCTCTCACTCACTTGCTTTAACTCATTTGTTCTCACTCACTCACTCACTCACTCAATCACTCACTCACTCATTCACTCTCACTCACTCTCACTCTCTCACTCACTCGCTCACTAAGTCAGTCTCTCTCCCTCTCTCTCTTTTTCTTTTTATATATATTTTTTTCCGTCTTCTTCTTCTTCTTCTTCTTCTTCTTCTTCTTCAGACCCTGTCATAGCACTAATGCCTTTCCAATACCACCAGCAGATGGAGACACTCCATTGCAACATTGGTTGTGAGCAGCAGTTTCTAAAAACAAATGCCTCATGGCGGATTTCCCATCCATCAATGGATGGTAAATTTTGTTTTTATCATTCACTGACCACAGAAACCAATGCATGGTCAAGCAACAGCAATGACACACCCTTGTGTATAGGCATGAGACCCTCATGTCATTTAACAGGATTCAGCACCACCCACAAGACAGCTACCTGTCATGTCATGTCAAACCTGCACAGGTGTGCTAGATTATTATTATTTAGTTTTATTTTATTTTTTTACACCAATCAGTGTGCAAACATGGTCATTAAAACGCTAAATGAATAGACGTTCATAAACCAGTCAGTGCAACTCATCATTTTGGTCTCCAATTCTCAAACTCAAATTCTCACCCACGGAGGATTAAATGAGAATCTTTCTTGTTTAACACTGGAATGGGGTGGTGCACTGTTCACTACCCGAAGATACTGCCACATCGGGTCAATGCATAGGGCGACAGAAGCAAGCTTCCAAATCAGCTCCCTTTCTCAAAAATCCATTTAATTTATGGTCCCCAGATAGGGAACGTATGTATCAGTATGTGCTCACAAGTCACCCAAGTGCAAGTATTCACACAAAAAAAAACGTGCCTCAGGATGCGATCTGTCGCAAGATCCTTTCTTTTTTTACACTTGATCTAAGCCAAAAGGCCTAGAGGGGATAACCGGGAAAGGGGTGGACCCAACCATGTCCCCTTCATGAGCACTCACATTACTCATAGGAATGGAAGGAAGGCTGGCAGCCAACCAGCCTCCCATACACTTTCTGGGTGGGTGGCAGTCAGCCACCCATACATACATACAGCACAGGCTAAACCCACATCATCACTTAAAAAAAGGACAGGCGACCATTGCACTCTGATGGAGCATTTAGCAATGCAATCCATAGCCTGGCTTTTGCCTGAACCCCCATCACTCCTCCTCTTGCATATAAGACAATATTTCAGATCTGCATATGAAAACAACACGCCTACCTTTGTTGCACATAGCTGCCTGCCTGTCTCTAGTTACCCCACTGGCTGTAGCTGCGTCCCTTCCGACATGGAATAACACCAACTGTAACGATAAACTGAAAATTAACAGTATAAACCTGCATCATTTTGGACTCTGGTATTTGCTGAATCCGGGTGACCTGACAATCGATGGTGGTGCCGCTGGTGATTCTGGCCTTCTTGGAATCTGTTGGGCCTATGTGTTAGCTCACACATCACTTGGGTATCCATGGTAACTACCACAACATGGTCATCTGCAGTTTACATCTAGCCCGTGGCATTGAATGGCATTTTAAAAGTGCTAAGGGTCCTGGTGCAATAATCCTCCCATGAGGATCAGCCTCAACGGCTTTGTAGATTGCACTCATGTCAGCAACTCCATATACATTTTTTTTTCTTCATGCTTCTTTCTTCATCCTTTTTTCTTTCTGTCATTCAGACTTTCATTCATTCGATCTCTCTCACTCACTTGCTTTAACTCATTTGTTCTCACTCACTCACTCACTCAATCACTCACTCACTCATTCACTCTCACTCACTCTCACTCTCTCACTCACTCGCTCACTAAGTCAGTCTCTCTCTCTCTCTCTCTTTTTCTTTTTATATATATTTTTTTCCGTCTTCTTCTTCTTCTTCTTCTTCTTCTTCAGACCCTGTCATAGCACTAATGCCTTTCCAATACCACCAGCAGATGGAGACACTCCATTGCAACATTGGTTGTGAGCAGCAGTTTCTAAAAACAAATGCCTCATGGCGGATTTCCCATCCATCAATGGATGGTAAATTTTGTTTTTATCATTCACTGACCACAGAAACCAATGCATGGTCAAGCAACAGCAATGACACACCCTTGTGTATAGGCATGAGACCCTCATATCATTTAACAGGATTCAGCACCACCCACAAGACAGCTACCTGTCATGTCATGTCAAACCTGCACAGGTGTGCTAGATTATTATTATTTAGTTTTATTTTATTTTTTTACACCAATCAGTGTGCAAACATGGTCATTAAAACGCTAAATGAATAGACGTTCATAAACCAGTCAGTGCAACTCATCATTTTGGTCTCCAATTCTCAAACTCAAATTCTCACCCACGGAGGATTAAATGAGAATCTTTCTTGTTTAACACTGGAATGGGGTGGTGCACTGTTCACTACCCGAAGATACTGCCACATCGGGTCAATGCATAGGGCGACAGAAGCAAGCTTCCAAATCAGCTCCCTTTCTCAAAAATCCATTTAATTTATGGTCCCCAGATAGGGAACGTATGTATCAGTATGTGCTCACAAGTCACCCAAGTGCAAGTATTCACACAAAAAAAAACGTGCCTCAGGATGCGATCTGTCGCAAGATCCTTTCTTTTTTTACACTTGATCTAAGCCAAAAGGCCTAGAGGGGATAACCGGGAAAGGGGTGGACCCAACCATGTCCCCTTCATGAGCACTCACATTACTCATAGGAATGGAAGGAAGGCTGGCAGCCAACCAGCCTCCCATACACTTTCTGGGTGGGTGGCAGTCAGCCACCCATACATACATACAGCACAGGCTAAACCCACATCATCACTTAAAAAAAGGACAGGCGACCATTGCACTCTGATGGAGCATTTAGCAATGCAATCCATAGCCTGGCTTTTGCCTGAACCCCCATCACTCCTCCTCTTGCATATAAGACAATATTTCAGATCTGCATATGAAAACAACACGCCTACCTTTGTTGCACATAGCTGCCTGCCTGTCTCTAGTTACCCCACTGGCTGTAGCTGCGTCCCTTCCGACATGGAATAACACCAACTGTAACGATAAACTGAAAATTAACAGTATAAACCTGCATCATTTTGGACTCTGGTATTTGCTGAATCCGGGTGACCTGACAATCGATGGTGGTGCCGCTGGTGATTCTGGCCTTCTTGGAATCTGTTGGGCCTATGTGTTAGCTCACACATCACTTGGGTATCCATGGTAACTACCACAACATGGTCATCTGCAGTTTACATCTAGCCCGTGGCATTGAATGGCATTTTAAAAGTGCTAAGGGTCCTGGTGCAATAATCCTCCCATGAGGATCAGCCTCAACGGCTTTGTAGATTGCACTCATGTCAGCAACTCCATATACATTTTTTTTTCTTCATGCTTCTTTCTTCATCCTTTTTTCTTTCTGTCATTCAGACTTTCATTCATTCGATCTCTCTCACTCACTTGCTTTAACTCATTTGTTCTCACTCACTCACTCACTCACTCAATCACTCACTCACTCATTCACTCTCACTCACTCTCACTCTCTCACTCATTCGCTCACTAAGTCAGTCTCTCTCCCTCTCTCTCTTTTTCTTTTTATATATATTTTTTTCCGTCTTCTTCTTCTTCTTCTTCTTCTTCTTCTTCAGACCCTGTCATAGCACTAATGCCTTTCCAATACCACCAGCAGATGGAGACACTCCATTGCAACATTGGTTGTGAGCAGCAGTTTCTAAAAACAAATGCCTCATGGCGGATTTCCCATCCATCAATGGATGGTAAATTTTGTTTTTATCATTCACTGACCACAGAAACCAATGCATGGTCAAGCAACAGCAATGACACACCCTTGTGTATAGGCATGAGACCCTCATGTCATTTAACAGGATTCAGCACCACCCACAAGACAGCTACCTGTCATGTCATGTCAAACCTGCACAGGTGTGCTAGATTATTATTATTTAGTTTTATTTTATTTTTTTACACCAATCAGTGTGCAAACATGGTCATTAAAACGCTAAATGAATAGACGTTCATAAACCAGTCAGTGCAACTCATCATTTTGGTCTCCAATTCTCAAACTCAAATTCTCACCCACGGAGGATTAAATGAGAATCTTTCTTGTTTAACACTGGAATGGGGTGGTGCACTGTTCACTACCCGAAGATACTGCCACATCGGGTCAATGCATAGGGCGACAGAAGCAAGCTTCCAAATCAGCTCCCTTTCTCAAAAATCCATTTAATTTATGGTCCCCAGATAGGGAACGTATGTATCAGTATGTGCTCACAAGTCACCCAAGTGCAAGTATTCACACAAAAAAAAACGTGCCTCAGGATGCGATCTGTCGCAAGATCCTTTCTTTTTTTACACTTGATCTAAGCCAAAAGGCCTAGAGGGGATAACCGGGAAAGGGGTGGACCCAACCATGTCCCCTTCATGAGCACTCACATTACTCATAGGAATGGAAGGAAGGCTGGCAGCCAACCAGCCTCCCATACACTTTCTGGGTGGGTGGCAGTCAGCCACCCATACATACATACAGCACAGGCTAAACCCATATCATCACTTAAAAAAAGGACAGGCGACCATTGCACTCTGATGGAGCATTTAGCAATGCAATCCATAGCCTGGCTTTTGCCTGAACCCCCATCACTCCTCCTCTTGCATATAAGACAATATTTCAGATCTGCATATGAAAACAACACGCCTACCTTTGTTGCACATAGCTGCCTGCCTGTCTCTAGTTACCCCACTGGCTGTAGCTGCGTCCCTTCCGACATGGAATAACACCAACTGTAACGATAAACTGAAAATTAACAGTATAAACCTGCATCATTTTGGACTCTGGTATTTGCTGAATCCGGGTGACCTGACAATCGATGGTGGTGCCGCTGGTGATTCTGGCCTTCTTGGAATCTGTTGGGCCTATGTGTTAGCTCACACATCACTTGGGTATCCATGGTAACTACCACAACATGGTCATCTGCAGTTTACATCTAGCCCGTGGCATTGAATGGCATTTTAAAAGTGCTAAGGGTCCTGGTGCAATAATCCTCCCATGAGGATCAGCCTCAACGGCTTTGTAGATTGCACTCATGTCAGCAACTCCATATACATTTTTTTTTCTTCATGCTTCTTTCTTCATCCTTTTTTCTTTCTGTCATTCAGACTTTCATTCATTCGATCTCTCTCACTCACTTGCTTTAACTCATTTGTTCTCACTCACTCACTCACTCACTCACTCAATCACTCACTCACTCATTCACTCTCACTCACTCTCACTCTCTCACTCACTCGCTCACTAAGTCAGTCTCTCTCTCTCTCTCTCTTTTTCTTTTTATATATATTTTTTTCCGTCTTCTTCTTCTTCTTCTTCTTCTTCTTCTTCTTCTTCTTCTTCTTCAGACCCTGTCATAGCACTAATGCCTTTCCAATACCACCAGCAGATGGAGACACTCCATTGCAACATTGGTTGTGAGCAGCAGTTTCTAAAAACAAATGCCTCATGGCGGATTTCCCATCCATCAATGGATGGTAAATTTTGTTTTTATCATTCACTGACCACAGAAACCAATGCATGGTCAAGCAACAGCAATGACACACCCTTGTGTATAGGCATGAGACCCTCATGTCATTTAACAGGATTCAGCACCACCCACAAGACAGCTACCTGTCATGTCATGTCAAACCTGCACAGGTGTGCTAGATTATTATTATTTAGTTTTATTTTATTTTTTTACACCAATCAGTGTGCAAACATGGTCATTAAAACGCTAAATGAATAGACGTTCATAAACCAGTCAGTGCAACTCATCATTTTGGTCTCCAATTCTCAAACTCAAATTCTCACCCACGGAGGATTAAATGAGAATCTTTCTTGTTTAACACTGGAATGGGGTGGTGCACTGTTCACTACCCGAAGATACTGCCACATCGGGTCAATGCATAGGGCGACAGAAGCAAGCTTCCAAATCAGCTCCCTTTCTCAAAAATCCATTTAATTTATGGTCCCCAGATAGGGAACGTATGTATCAGTATGTGCTCACAAGTCACCCAAGTGCAAGTATTCACACAAAAAAAAACGTGCCTCAGGATGCGATCTGTCGCAAGATCCTTTCTTTTTTTACACTTGATCTAAGCCAAAAGGCCTAGAGGGGATAACCGGGAAAGGGGTGGACCCAACCATGTCCCCTTCATGAGCACTCACATTACTCATAGGAATGGAAGGAAGGCTGGCAGCCAACCAGCCTCCCATACACTTTCTGGGTGGGTGGCAGTCAGCCACCCATACATACATACAGCACAGGCTAAACCCACATCATCACTTAAAAAAAGGACAGGCGACCATTGCACTCTGATGGAGCATTTAGCAATGCAATCCATAGCCTGGCTTTTGCCTGAACCCCCATCACTCCTCCTCTTGCATATAAGACAATATTTCAGATCTGCATATGAAAACAACACGCCTACCTTTGTTGCACATAGCTGCCTGCCTGTCTCTAGTTACCCCACTGGCTGTAGCTGCGTCCCTTCCGACATGGAATAACACCAACTGTAACGATAAACTGAAAATTAACAGTATAAACCTGCATCATTTTGGACTCTGGTATTTGCTGAATCCGGGTGACCTGACAATCGATGGTGGTGCCGCTGGTGATTCTGGCCTTCTTGGAATCTGTTGGGCCTATGTGTTAGCTCACACATCACTTGGGTATCCATGGTAACTACCACAACATGGTCATCTGCAGTTTACATCTAGCCCGTGGCATTGAATGGCATTTTAAAAGTGCTAAGGGTCCTGGTGCAATAATCCTCCCATGAGGATCAGCCTCAACGGCTTTGTAGATTGCACTCATGTCAGCAACTCCATATACATTTTTTTTTCTTCATGCTTCTTTCTTCATCCTTTTTTCTTTCTGTCATTCAGACTTTCATTCATTCGATCTCTCTCACTTACTTGCTTTAACTCATTTGTTCTCACTCACTCACTCACTCACTCAATCACTCACTCACTCATTCACTCTCACTCACTCTCACTCTCTCACTCACTCGCTCACTAAGTCAGTCTCTCTCTCTCTCTCTCTTTTTCTTTTTATATATATTTTTTTCCGTCTTCTTCTTCTTCTTCTTCTTCTTCTTCAGACCCTGTCATAGCACTAATGCCTTTCCAATACCACCAGCAGATGGAGACACTCCATTGCAACATTGGTTGTGAGCAGCAGTTTCTAAAAACAAATGCCTCATGGCGGATTTCCCATCCATCAATGGATGGTAAATTTTGTTTTTATCATTCACTGACCACAGAAACCAATGCATGGTCAAGCAACAGCAATGACACACCCTTGTGTATAGGCATGAGACCCTCATGTCATTTAACAGGATTCAGCACCACCCACAAGACAGCTACCTGTCATGTCATGTCAAACCTGCACAGGTGTGCTAGATTATTATTATTTAGTTTTATTTTATTTTTTTACACCAATCAGTGTGCAAACATGGTCATTAAAACGCTAAATGAATAGACGTTCATAAACCAGTCAGTGCAACTCATCATTTTGGTCTCCAATTCTCAAACTCAAATTCTCACCCACGGAGGATTAAATGAGAATCTTTCTTGTTTAACACTGGAATGGGGTGGTGCACTGTTCACTACCCGAAGATACTGCCACATCGGGTCAATGCATAGGGCGACAGAAGCAAGCTTCCAAATCAGCTCCCTTTCTCAAAAATCCATTTAATTTATGGTCCCCAGATAGGGAACGTATGTATCAGTATGTGCTCACAAGTCACCCAAGTGCAAGTATTCACACAAAAAAAAACGTGCCTCAGGATGCGATCTGTCGCAAGATCCTTTCTTTTTTTACACTTGATCTAAGCCAAAAGGCCTAGAGGGGATAACCGGGAAAGGGGTGGACCCAACCATGTCCCCTTCATGAGCACTCACATTACTCATAGGAATGGAAGGAAGGCTGGCAGCCAACCAGCCTCCCATACACTTTCTGGGTGGGTGGCAGTCAGCCACCCATACATACATACAGCACAGGCTAAACCCACATCATCACTTAAAAAAAGGACAGGCGACCATTGCACTCTGATGGAGCATTTAGCAATGCAATCCATAGCCTGGCTTTTGCCTGAACCCCCATCACTCCTCCTCTTGCATATAAGACAATATTTCAGATCTGCATATGAAAACAACACGCCTACCTTTGTTGCACATAGCTGCCTGCCTGTCTCTAGTTACCCCACTGGCTGTAGCTGCGTCCCTTCCGACATGGAATAACACCAACTGTAATGATAAACTGAAAATTAACAGTATAAACCTGCATCATTTTGGACTCTGGTATTTGCTGAATCCGGGTGACCTGACAATCGATGGTGGTGCCGCTGGTGATTCTGGCCTTCTTGGAATCTGTTGGGCCTATGTGTTAGCTCACACATCACTTGGGTATCCATGGTAACTACCACAACATGGTCATCTGCAGTTTACATCTAGCCCGTGGCATTGAATGGCATTTTAAAAGTGCTAAGGGTCCTGGTGCAATAATCCTCCCATGAGGATCAGCCTCAACGGCTTTGTAGATTGCACTCATGTCAGCAACTCCATATACATTTTTTTTTCTTCATGCTTCTTTCTTCATCCTTTTTTCTTTCTGTCATTCAGACTTTCATTCATTCGATCTCTCTCACTCACTTGCTTTAACTCATTTGTTCTCACTCACTCACTCACTCAATCACTCACTCACTCATTCACTCTCACTCACTCTCACTCTCTCACTCACTCGCTCACTAAGTCAGTCTCTCTCTCTCTCTCTTTTTCTTTTTATATATATTTTTTTCCGTCTTCTTCCTTCTTCTTCTTCTTCTTCTTCAGACCCTGTCATAGCACTAATGCCTTTCCAATACCACCAGCAGATGGAGACACTCCATTGCAACATTGGTTGTGAGCAGCAGTTTCTAAAAACAAATGCCTCATGGCGGATTTCCCATCCATCAATGGATGGTAAATTTTGTTTTTATCATTCACTGACCACAGAAACCAATGCATGGTCAAGCAACAGCAATGACACACCCTTGTGTATAGGCATGAGACCCTCATGTCATTTAACAGGATTCAGCACCACCCACAAGACAGCTACCTGTCATGTCATGTCAAACCTGCACAGGTGTGCTAGATTATTATTATTTAGTTTTATTTTATTTTTTTACACCAATCAGTGTGCAAACATGGTCATTAAAACGCTAAATGAATAGACGTTCATAAACCAGTCAGTGCAACTCATCATTTTGGTCTCCAATTCTCAAACTCAAATTCTCACCCACGGAGGATTAAATGAGAATCTTTCTTGTTTAACACTGGAATGGGGTGGTGCACTGTTCACTACCCGAAGATACTGCCACATCGGGTCAATGCATAGGGCGACAGAAGCAAGCTTCCAAATCAGCTCCCTTTCTCAAAAATCCATTTAATTTATGGTCCCCAGATAGGGAACGTATTATCAGTATGTGCTCACAAGTCACCCAAGTGCAAGTATTCACACAAAAAAAACGTGCCTCAGGATGCGATCTGTCGCAAGATCCTTTCTTTTTTTACACTTGATCTAAGCCAAAAGGCCTAGAGGGGATAACCGGGAAAGGGGTGGACCCAACCATGTCCCCTTCATGAGCACTCACATTACTCATAGGAATGGAAGGAAGGCTGGCAGCCAACCAGCCTCCCATACACTTTCTGGGTGGGTGGCAGTCAGCCACCCATACATACATACAGCACAGGCTAAACCCACATCATCACTTAAAAAAAGGACAGGCGACCATTGCACTCTGATGGAGCATTTAGCAATGCAATCCATAGCCTGGCTTTTGCCTGAACCCCCATCACTCCTCCTCTTGCATATAAGACAATATTTCAGATCTGCATATGAAAACAACACGCCTACCTTTGTTGCACATAGCTGCCTGCCTGTCTCTAGTTACCCCACTGGCTGTAGCTGCGTCCCTTCCGACATGGAATAACACCAACTGTAACGATAAACTGAAAATTAACAGTATAAACCTGCATCATTTTGGACTCTGGTATTTGCTGAATCCGGGTGACCTGACAATCGATGGTGGTGCCGCTGGTGATTCTGGCCTTCTTGGAATCTGTTGGGCCTATGTGTTAGCTCACACATCACTTGGGTATCCATGGTAACTACCACAACATGGTCATCTGCAGTTTACATCTAGCCCGTGGCATTGAATGGCATTTTAAAAGTGCTAAGGGTCCTGGTGCAATAATCCTCCCATGAGGATCAGCCTCAACGGCTTTGTAGATTGCACTCATGTCAGCAACTCCAAATACATTTTTTTTTCTTCATGCTTCTTTCTTCATCCTTTTTTCTTTCTGTCATTCAGACTTTCATTCATTCGATCTCTCTCACTCACTTGCTTTAACTCATTTGTTCTCACTCACTCACTCACTCACTCAATCACTCACTCACTCATTCACTCTCACTCACTCTCACTCTCTCACTCACTCGCTCACTAAGTCAGTCTCTCTCTCTCTCTCTCTTTTTCTTTTTATATATATTTTTTTCCGTCTTCTTCTTCTTCTTCTTCTTCTTCTTCTTCTTCTTCTTCTTCAGACCCTGTCATAGCACTAATGCCTTTCCAATACCACCAGCAGATGGAGACACTCCATTGCAACATTGGTTGTGAGCAGCAGTTTCTAAAAACAAATGCCTCATGGCGGATTTCCCATCCATCAATGGATGGTAAATTTTGTTTTTATCATTCACTGACCACAGAAACCAATGCATGGTCAAGCAACAGCAATGACACACCCTTGTGTATAGGCATGAGACCCTCATGTCATTTAACAGGATTCAGCACCACCCACAAGACAGCTACCTGTCATGTCATGTCAAACCTGCACAGGTGTGCTAGATTATTATTATTTAGTTTTATTTTATTTTTTTACACCAATCAGTGTGCAAACATGGTCATTGAAACGCTAAATGAATAGACGTTCATAAACCAGTCAGTGCAACTCATCATTTTGGTCTCCAATTCTCAAACTCAAATTCTCACCCACGGAGGATTAAATGAGAATCTTTCTTGTTTAACACTGGAATGGGGTGGTGCACTGTTCACTACCCGAAGATACTGCCACATCGGGTCAATGCATAGGGCGACAGAAGCAAGCTTCCAAATCAGCTCCCTTTCTCAAAAATCCATTTAATTTATGGTCCCCAGATAGGGAACGTATGTATCAGTATGTGCTCACAAGTCACCCAAGTGCAAGTATTCACACAAAAAAAAACGTGCCTCAGGATGCGATCTGTCGCAAGATCCTTTCTTTTTTTACACTTGATCTAAGCCAAAAGGCCTAGAGGGGATAACCGGGAAAGGGGTGGACCCAACCATGTCCCCTTCATGAGCACTCACATTACTCATAGGAATGGAAGGAAGGCTGGCAGCCAACCAGCCTCCCATACACTTTCTGGGTGGGTGGCAGTCAGCCACCCATACATACATACAGCACAGGCTAAACCCACATCATCACTTAAAAAAAGGACAGGCGACCATTGCACTCTGATGGAGCATTTAGCAATGCAATCCATAGCCTGGCTTTTGCCTGAACCCCCATCACTCCTCCTCTTGCATATAAGACAATATTTCAGATCTGCATATGAAAACAACACGCCTACCTTTGTTGCACATAGCTGCCTGCCTGTCTCTAGTTACCCCACTGGCTGTAGCTGCGTCCCTTCCGACATGGAATAACACCAACTGTAACGATAAACTGAAAATTAACAGTATAAACCTGCATCATTTTGGACTCTGGTATTTGCTGAATCCGGGTGACCTGACAATCGATGGTGGTGCCGCTGGTGATTCTGGCCTTCTTGGAATCTGTTGGGCCTATGTGTTAGCTCACACATCACTTGGGTATCCATGGTAACTACCACAACATGGTCATCTGCAGTTTACATCTAGCCCGTGGCATTGAATGGCATTTTAAAAGTGCTAAGGGTCCTGGTGCAATAATCCTCCCATGAGGATCAGCCTCAACGGCTTTGTAGATTGCACTCATGTCAGCAACTCCATATACATTTTTTTTTCTTCATGCTTCTTTCTTCATCCTTTTTTCTTTCTGTCATTCAGACTTTCATTCATTCGATCTCTCTCACTCACTTGCTTTAACTCATTTGTTCTCACTCACTCACTCACTCACTCACTCAATCACTCACTCACTCATTCACTCTCACTCACTCTCACTCTCTCTCACTCTCTCACTCACTCGCTCACTAAGTCAGTCTCTCTCTCTCTCTCTCTTTTTCTTTTTATATATATTTTTTTCCGTCTTCTTCTTCTTCTTCTTCTTCTTCAGACCCTGTCATAGCACTAATGCCTTTCCAATACCACCAGCAGATGGAGACACTCCATTGCAACATTGGTTGTGAGCAGCAGTTTCTAAAAACAAATGCCTCATGGCGGATTTCCCATCCATCAATGGATGGTAAATTTTGTTTTTATCATTCACTGACCACAGAAACCAATGCATGGTCAAGCAACAGCAATGACACACCCTTGTGTATAGGCATGAGACCCTCATGTCCTTTAACAGGATTCAGCACCACCCACAAGACAGCTACCTGTCATGTCATGTCAAACCTGCACAGGTGTGCTAGATTATTATTATTTAGTTTTATTTTATTTTTTTACACCAATCAGTGTGCAAACATGGTCATTAAAACGCTAAATGAATAGACGTTCATAAACCAGTCAGTGCAACTCATCATTTTGGTCTCCAATTCTCAAACTCAAATTCTCACCCACGGAGGATTAAATGAGAATCTTTCTTGTTTAACACTGGAATGGGGTGGTGCACTGTTCACTACCCGAAGATACTGCCACATCGGGTCAATGCATAGGGCGACAGAAGCAAGCTTCCAAATCAGCTCCCTTTCTCAAAAATCCATTTAATTTATGGTCCCCAGATAGGGAACGTATGTATCAGTATGTGCTCACAAGTCACCCAAGTGCAAGTATTCACACAAAAAAAAACGTGCCTCAGGATGCGATCTGTCGCAAGATCCTTTCTTTTTTTACACTTGATCTAAGCCAAAAGGCCTAGAGGGGATAACCGGGAAAGGGGTGGACCCAACCATGTCCCCTTCATGAGCACTCACATTACTCATAGGAATGGAAGGAAGGCTGGCAGCCAACCAGCCTCCCATACACTTTCTGGGTGGGTGGCAGTCAGCCACCCATACATACATACAGCACAGGCTAAACCCACATCATCACTTAAAAAAAGGACAGGCGACCATTGCACTCTGATGGAGCATTTAGCAATGCAATCCATAGCCTGGCTTTTGCCTGAACCCCCATCACTCCTCCTCTTGCATATAAGACAATATTTCAGATCTGCATATGAAAACAACACGCCTACCTTTGTTGCACATAGCTGCCTGCCTGTCTCTAGTTACCCCACTGGCTGTAGCTGCGTCCCTTCCGACATGGAATAACACCAACTGTAACGATAAACTGAAAATTAACAGTATAAACCTGCATCATTTTGGACTCTGGTATTTGCTGAATCCGGGTGACCTGACAATCGATGGTGGTGCCGCTGGTGATTCTGGCCTTCTTGGAATCTGTTGGGCCTATGTGTTAGCTCACACATCACTTGGGTATCCATGGTAACTACCACAACATGGTCATCTGCAGTTTACATCTAGCCCGTGGCATTGAATGGCATTTTAAAAGTGCTAAGGGTCCTGGTGCAATAATCCTCCCATGAGGATCAGCCTCAACGGCTTTGTAGATTGCACTCATGTCAGCAACTCCATATACATTTTTTTTTCTTCATGCTTCTTTCTTCATCCTTTTTTCTTTCTGTCATTCAGACTTTCATTCATTCGATCTCTCTCACTCACTTGCTTTAACTCATTTGTTCTCACTCACTCACTCACTCACTCACTCAATCACTCACTCACTCATTCACTCTCACTCACTCTCACTCTCTCACTCACTCGCTCACTAAGTCAGTCTCTCTCTCTCTCTCTCTTTTTCTTTTTATATATATTTTTTTCCGTCTTCTTCTTCTTCTTCTTCTTCTTCTTCAGACCCTGTCATAGCACTAATGCCTTTCCAATACCACCAGCAGATGGAGACACTCCATTGCAACATTGGTTGTGAGCAGCAGTTTCTAAAAACAAATGCCTCATGGCGGATTTCCCATCCATCAATGGATGGTAAATTTTGTTTTTATCATTCACTGACCACAGAAACCAATGCATGGTCAAGCAACAGCTATGACACACCCTTGTGTATAGGCATGAGACCCTCATGTCATTTAACAGGATTCAGCACCACCCACAAGACAGCTACCTGTCATGTCATGTCAAACCTGCACAGGTGTGCTAGATTATTATTATTTAGTTTTATTTTATTTTTTTACACCAATCAGTGTGCAAACATGGTCATTAAAACGCTAAATGAATAGACGTTCATAAACCAGTCAGTGCAACTCATCATTTTGGTCTCCAATTCTCAAACTCAAATTCTCACCCACGGAGGATTAAATGAGAATCTTTCTTGTTTAACACTGGAATGGGGTGGTGCACTGTTCACTACCCGAAGATACTGCCACATCGGGTCAATGCATAGGGCGACAGAAGCAAGCTTCCAAATCAGCTCCCTTTCTCAAAAATCCATTTAATTTATGGTCCCCAGATAGGGAACGTATGTATCAGTATGTGCTCACAAGTCACCCAAGTGCAAGTATTCACACAAAAAAAAACGTGCCTCAGGATGCGATCTGTCGCAAGATCCTTTCTTTTTTTACACTTGATCTAAGCCAAAAGGCCTAGAGGGGATAACCGGGAAAGGGGTGGACCCAACCATGTCCCCTTCATGAGCACTCACATTACTCATAGGAATGGAAGGAAGGCTGGCAGCCAACCAGCCTCCCATACACTTTCTGGGTGGGTGGCAGTCAGCCACCCATACATACATACAGCACAGGCTAAACCCACATCATCACTTAAAAAAAGGACAGGCGACCATTGCACTCTGATGGAGCATTTAGCAATGCAATCCATAGCCTGGCTTTTGCCTGAACCCCCATCACTCCTCCTCTTGCATATAAGACAATATTTCAGATCTGCATATGAAAACAACACGCCTACCTTTGTTGCACATAGCTGCCTGCCTGTCTCTAGTTACCCCACTGGCTGTAGCTGCATCCCTTCCGACATGGAATAACACCAACTGTAACGATAAACTGAAAATTAACAGTATAAACCTGCATCATTTTGGACTCTGGTATTTGCTGAATCCGGGTGACCTGACAATCGATGGTGGTGCCGCTGGTGATTCTGGCCTTCTTGGAATCTGTTGGGCCTATGTGTTAGCTCACACATCACTTGGGTATCCATGGTAACTACCACAACATGGTCATCTGCAGTTTACATCTAGCCCGTGGCATTGAATGGCATTTTAAAAGTGCTAAGGGTCCTGGTGCAATAATCCTCCCATGAGGATCAGCCTCAACGGCTTTGTCGATTGCACTCATGTCAGCAACTCCATATACATTTTTTTTTCTTCATGCTTCTTTCTTCATCCTTTTTTCTTTCTGTCATTCAGACTTTCATTCATTCGATCTCTCTCACTCACTTGCTTTAACTCATTTGTTCTCACTCACTCACTCACTCACTCACTCAATCACTCACTCACTCATTCACTCTCACTCACTCTCACTCTCTCACTCACTCGCTCACTAAGTCAGTCTCTCTCTCTCTCTCTCTTTTTCTTTTTATATATATTTTTTTCCGTCTTCTTCTTCTTCTTCTTCTTCTTCTTCTTCTTCAGACCCTGTCATAGCACTAATGCCTTTCCAATACCACCAGCAGATGGAGACACTCCATTGCAACATTGGTTGTGAGCAGCAGTTTCTAAAAACAAATGCCTCATGGCGGATTTCCCATCCATCAATGGATGGTAAATTTTGTTTTTATCATTCACTGACCACAGAAACCAATGCATGGTCAAGCAACAGCAATGACACACCCTTGTGTATAGGCATGAGACCCTCATGTCATTTAACAGGATTCAGCACCACCCACAAGACAGCTACCTGTCATGTCATGTCAAACCTGCACAGGTGTGCTAGATTATTATTATTTAGTTTTATTTTATTTTTTTACACCAATCAGTGTGCAAACATGGTCATTAAAACGCTAAATGAATAGACGTTCATAAACCAGTCAGTGCAACTCATCATTTTGGTCTCCAATTCTCAAACTCAAATTCTCACCCACGGAGGATTAAATGAGAATCTTTCTTGTTTAACACTGGAATGGGGTGGTGCACTGTTCACTACCCGAAGATACTGCCACATCGGGTCAATGCATAGGGCGACAGAAGCAAGCTTCCAAATCAGCTCCCTTTCTCAAAAATCCATTTAATTTATGGTCCCCAGATAGGGAACGTATGTATCAGTATGTGCTCACAAGTCACCCAAGTGCAAGTATTCACACAAAAAAAAACGTGCCTCAGGATGCGATCTGTCGCAAGATCCTTTCTTTTTTTACACTTGATCTAAGCCAAAAGGCCTAGAGGGGATAACCGGGAAAGGGGTGGACCCAACCATGTCCCCTTCATGAGCACTCACATTACTCATAGGAATGGAAGGAAGGCTGGCAGCCAACCAGCCTCCCATACACTTTCTGGGTGGGTGGCAGTCAGCCACCCATACATACATACAGCACAGGCTAAACCCACATCATCACTTAAAAAAAGGACAGGCGACCATTGCACTCTGATGGAGCATTTAGCAATGCAATCCATAGCCTGGCTTTTGCCTGAACCCCCATCACTCCTCCTCTTGCATATAAGACAATATTTCAGATCTGCATATGAAAACAACACGCCTACCTTTGTTGCACATAGCTGCCTGCCTGTCTCTAGTTACCCCACTGGCTGTAGCTGCGTCCCTTCCGACATGGAATAACACCAACTGTAACGATAAACTGAAAATTAACAGTATAAACCTGCATCATTTTGGACTCTGGTATTTGCTGAATCCGGGTGACCTGACAATCGATGGTGGTGCCGCTGGTGATTCTGGCCTTCTTGGAATCTGTTGGGCCTATGTGTTAGCTCACACATCACTTGGGTATCCATGGTAACTACCACAACATGGTCATCTGCAGTTTACATCTAGCCCGTGGCATTGAATGGCATTTTAAAAGTGCTAAGGGTCCTGGTGCAATAATCCTCCCATGAGGATCAGCCTCAACGGCTTTGTAGATTGCACTCATGTCAGCAACTCCATATACATTTTTTTTTCTTCATGCTTCTTTCTTCATCCTTTTTTCTTTCTGTCATTCAGACTTTCATTCATTCGATCTCTCTCACTCACTTGCTTTAACTCATTTGTTCTCACTCACTCACTCACTCACTCAATCACTCACTCACTCATTCACTCACTCTCACTCTCTCACTCACTCGCTCACTAAGTCAGTCTCTCTCTCTCTCTCTCTTTTTCTTTTTATATATATTTTTTTCCGTCTTCTTCTTCTTCTTCTTCTTCTTCTTCTTCTTCAGACCCTGTCATAGCACTAATGCCTTTCCAATACCACCAGCAGATGGAGACACTCCATTGCAACATTGGTTGTGAGCAGCAGTTTCTAAAAACAAATGCCTCATGGCGGATTTCCCATCCATCAATGGATGGTAAATTTTGTTTTTATCATTCACTGACCACAGAAACCAATGCATGGTCAAGCAACAGCAATGACACACCCTTGTGTATAGGCATGAGACCCTCATGTCATTTAACAGGATTCAGCACCACCCACAAGACAGCTACCTGTCATGTCATGTCAAACCTGCACAGGTGTGCTAGATTATTATTATTTAGTTTTATTTTATTTTTTTACACCAATCAGTGTGCAAACATGGTCATTAAAACGCTAAATGAATAGACGTTCATAAACCAGTCAGTGCAACTCATCATTTTGGTCTCCAATTCTCAAACTCAAATTCTCACCCACGGAGGATTAAATGAGAATCTTTCTTGTTTAACACTGGAATGGGGTGGTGCACTGTTCACTACCCGAAGATACTGCCACATCGGGTCAATGCATAGGGCGACAGAAGCAAGCTTCCAAATCAGCTCCCTTTCTCAAAAATCCATTTAATTTATGGTCCCCAGATAGGGAACGTATGTATCAGTATGTGCTCACAAGTCACCCAAGTGCAAGTATTCACACAAAAAAAAACGTGCCTCAGGATGCGATCTGTCGCAAGATCCTTTCTTTTTTTACACTTGATCTAAGCCAAAAGGCCTAGAGGGGATAACCGGGAAAGGGGTGGACCCAACCATGTCCCCTTCATGAGCACTCACATTACTCATAGGAATGGAAGGAAGGCTGGCAGCCAACCAGCCTCCCATACACTTTCTGGGTGGGTGGCAGTCAGCCACCCATACATACATACAGCACAGGCTAAACCCACATCATCACTTAAAAAAAGGACAGGCGACCATTGCACTCTGATGGAGCATTTAGCAATGCAATCCATAGCCTGGCTTTTGCCTGAACCCCCATCACTCCTCCTCTTGCATATAAGACAATATTTCAGATCTGCATATGAAAACAACACGCCTACCTTTGTTGCACATAGCTGCCTGCCTGTCTCTAGTTACCCCACTGGCTGTAGCTGCGTCCCTTCCGACATGGAATAACACCAACTGTAACGATAAACTGAAAATTAACAGTATAAACCTGCATCATTTTGGACTCTGGTATTTGCTGAATCCGGGTGACCTGACAATCGATGGTGGTGCCGCTGGTGATTCTGGCCTTCTTGGAATCTGTTGGGCCTATGTGTTAGCTCACACATCACTTGGGTATCCATGGTAACTACCACAACATGGTCATCTGCAGTTTACATCTAGCCCGTGGCATTGAATGGCATTTTAAAAGTGCTAAGGGTCCTGGTGCAATAATCCTCCCATGAGGATCAGCCTCAACGGCTTTGTAGATTGCACTCATGTCAGCAACTCCATATACATTTTTTTTTCTTCATGCTTCTTTCTTCATCCTTTTTTCTTTCTGTCATTCAGACTTTCATTCATTCGATCTCTCTCACTCACTTGCTTTAACTCATTTGTTCTCACTCACTCACTCACTCACTCAATCACTCACTCACTCATTCACTCACTCTCACTCTCTCACTCACTCGCTCACTAAGTCAGTCTCTCTCTCTCTCTCTCTTTTTCTTTTTATATATATTTTTTTCCGTCTTCTTCTTCTTCTTCTTCTTCTTCTTCAGACCCTGTCATAGCACTAATGCCTTTCCAATACCACCAGCAGATGGAGACACTCCATTGCAACATTGGTTGTGAGCAGCAGTTTCTAAAAACAAATGCCTCATGGCGGATTTCCCATCCATCAATGGATGGTAAATTTTGTTTTTATCATTCACTGACCACAGAAACCAATGCATGGTCAAGCAACAGCAATGACACACCCTTGTGTATAGGCATGAGACCCTCATGTCATTTAACAGGATTCAGCACCACCCACAAGACAGCTACCTGTCATGTCATGTCAAACCTGCACAGGTGTGCTAGATTATTATTATTTAGTTTTATTTTATTTTTTTACACCAATCAGTGTGCAAACATGGTCATTAAAACGCTAAATGAATAGACGTTCATAAACCAGTCAGTGCAACTCATCATTTTGGTCTCCAATTCTCAAACTCAAATTCTCACCCACGGAGGATTAAATGAGAATCTTTCTTGTTTAACACTGGAATGGGGTGGTGCACTGTTCACTACCCGAAGATACTGCCACATCGGGTCAATGCATAGGGCGACAGAAGCAAGCTTCCAAATCAGCTCCCTTTCTCAAAAATCCATTTAATTTATGGTCCCCAGATAGGGAACGTATGTATCAGTATGTGCTCACAAGTCACCCAAGTGCAAGTATTCACACAAAAAAAAACGTGCCTCAGGATGCGATCTGTCGCAAGATCCTTTCTTTTTTTACACTTGATCTAAGCCAAAAGGCCTAGAGGGGATAACCGGGAAAGGGGTGGACCCAACCATGTCCCCTTCATGAGCACTCACATTACTCATAGGAATGGAAGGAAGGCTGGCAGCCAACCAGCCTCCCATACACTTTCTGGGTGGGTGGCAGTCAGCCACCCATACATACATACAGCACAGGCTAAACCCACATCATCACTTAAAAAAAGGACAGGCGACCATTGCACTCTGATGGAGCATTTAGCAATGCAATCCATAGCCTGGCTTTTGCCTGAACCCCCATCACTCCTCCTCTTGCATATAAGACAATATTTCAGATCTGCATATGAAAACAACACGCCTACCTTTGTTGCACATAGCTGCCTGCCTGTCTCTAGTTACCCCACTGGCTGTAGCTGCGTCCCTTCCGACATGGAATAACACCAACTGTAACGATAAACTGAAAATTAACAGTATAAACCTGCATCATTTTGGACTCTGGTATTTGCTGAATCCGGGTGACCTGACAATCGATGGTGGTGCCGCTGGTGATTCTGGCCTTCTTGGAATCTGTTGGGCCTATGTGTTAGCTCACACATCACTTGGGTATCCATGGTAACTACCACAACATGGTCATCTGCAGTTTACATCTAGCCCGTGGCATTGAATGGCATTTTAAAAGTGCTAAGGGTCCTGGTGCAATAATCCTCCCATGAGGATCAGCCTCAACGGCTTTGTAGATTGCACTCATGTCAGCAACTCCATATACATTTTTTTTTCTTCATGCTTCTTTCTTCATCCTTTTTTCTTTCTGTCATTCAGACTTTCATTCATTCGATCTCTCTCACTCACTTGCTTTAACTCATTTGTTCTCACTCACTCACTCACTCACTCACTCAATCACTCACTCACTCATTCACTCTCACTCACTCTCACTCTCTCACTCACTCGCTCACTAAGTCAGTCTCTCTCTCTCTCTCTCTTTTTCTTTTTATATATATTTTTTTCCGTCTTCTTCTTCTTCTTCTTCTTCTTCAGACCCTGTCATAGCACTAATGCCTTTCCAATACCACCAGCAGATGGAGACACTCCATTGCAACATTGGTTGTGAGCAGCAGTTTCTAAAAACAAATGCCTCATGGCGGATTTCCCATCCATCAATGGATGGTAAATTTTGTTTTTATCATTCACTGACCACAGAAACCAATGCATGGTCAAGCAACAGCAATGACACACCCTTGTGTATAGGCATGAGACCCTCATGTCATTTAACAGGATTCAGCACCACCCACAAGACAGCTACCTGTCATGTCATGTCAAACCTGCACAGGTGTGCTAGATTATTATTATTTAGTTTTATTTTATTTTTTTACACCAATCAGTGTGCAAACATGGTCATTAAAACGCTAAATGAATAGACGTTCATAAACCAGTCAGTGCAACTCATCATTTTGGTCTCCAATTCTCAAACTCAAATTCTCACCCACGGAGGATTAAATGAGAATCTTTCTTGTTTAACACTGGAATGGGGTGGTGCACTGTTCACTACCCGAAGATACTGCCACATCGGGTCAATGCATAGGGCGACAGAAGCAAGCTTCCAAATCAGCTCCCTTTCTCAAAAATCCATTTAATTTATGGTCCCCAGATAGGGAACGTATGTATCAGTATGTGCTCACAAGTCACCCAAGTGCAAGTATTCACACAAAAAAAAACGTGCCTCAGGATGCGATCTGTCGCAAGATCCTTTCTTTTTTTACACTTGATCTAAGCCAAAAGGCCTAGAGGGGATAACCGGGAAAGGGGTGGACCCAACCATGTCCCCTTCATGAGCACTCACATTACTCATAGGAATGGAAGGAAGGCTGGCAGCCAACCAGCCTCCCATACACTTTCTGGGTGGGTGGCAGTCAGCCACCCATACATACATACAGCACAGGCTAAACCCACATCATCACTTAAAAAAAGGACAGGCGACCATTGCACTCTGATGGAGCATTTAGCAATGCAATCCATAGCCTGGCTTTTGCCTGAACCCCCATCACTCCTCCTCTTGCATATAAGACAATATTTCAGATCTGCATATGAAAACAACACGCCTACCTTTGTTGCACATAGCTGCCTGCCTGTCTCTAGTTACCCCACTGGCTGTAGCTGCGTCCCTTCCGACATGGAATAACACCAACTGTAACGATAAACTGAAAATTAACAGTATAAACCTGCATCATTTTGGACTCTGGTATTTGCTGAATCCGGGTGACCTGACAATCGATGGTGGTGCCGCTGGTGATTCTGGCCTTCTTGGAATCTGTTGGGCCTATGTGTTAGCTCACACATCACTTGGGTATCCATGGTAACTACCACAACATGGTCATCTGCAGTTTACATCTAGCCCGTGGCATTGAATGGCATTTTAAAAGTGCTAAGGGTCCTGGTGCAATAATCCTCCCATGAGGATCAGCCTCAACGGCTTTGTAGATTGCACTCATGTCAGCAACTCCATATACATTTTTTTTTCTTCATGCTTCTTTCTTCATCCTTTTTTCTTTCTGTCATTCAGACTTTCATTCATTCGATCTCTCTCACTCACTTGCTTTAACTCATTTGTTCTCACTCACTCACTCACTCACTCAATCACTCACTCACTCATTCACTCTCACTCACTCTCACTCTCTCACTCACTCGCTCACTAAGTCAGTCTCTCTCTCTCTCTCTTTTTCTTTTTATATATATTTTTTTCCGTCTTCTTCTTCTTCTTCTTCTTCTTCTTCTTCTTCTTCAGACCCTGTCATAGCACTAATGCCTTTCCAATACCACCAGCAGATGGAGACACTCCATTGCAACATTGGTTGTGAGCAGCAGTTTCTAAAAACAAATGCCTCATGGCGGATTTCCCATCCATCAATGGATGGTAAATTTTGTTTTTATCATTCACTGACCACAGAAACCAATGCATGGTCAAGCAACAGCAATGACACACCCTTGTGTATAGGCATGAGACCCTCATGTCATTTAACAGGATTCAGCACCACCCACAAGACAGCTACCTGTCATGTCATGTCAAACCTGCACAGGTGTGCTAGATTATTATTATTTAGTTTTATTTTATTTTTTTACACCAATCAGTGTGCAAACATGGTCATTAAAACGCTAAATGAATAGACGTTCATAAACCAGTCAGTGCAACTCATCATTTTGGTCTCCAATTCTCAAACTCAAATTCTCACCCACGGAGGATTAAATGAGAATCTTTCTTGTTTAACACTGGAATGGGGTGGTGCACTGTTCACTACCCGAAGATACTGCCACATCGGGTCAATGCATAGGGCGACAGAAGCAAGCTTCCAAATCAGCTCCCTTTCTCAAAAATCCATTTAATTTATGGTCCCCAGATAGGGAACGTATGTATCAGTATGTGCTCACAAGTCACCCAAGTGCAAGTATTCACACAAAAAAAAACGTGCCTCAGGATGCGATCTGTCGCAAGATCCTTTCTTTTTTTACACTTGATCTAAGCCAAAAGGCCTAGAGGGGATAACCGGGAAAGGGGTGGACCCAACCATGTCCCCTTCATGAGCACTCACATTACTCATAGGAATGGAAGGAAGGCTGGCAGCCAACCAGCCTCCCATACACTTTCTGGGTGGGTGGCAGTCAGCCACCCATACATACATACAGCACAGGCTAAACCCACATCATCACTTAAAAAAAGGACAGGCGACCATTGCACTCTGATGGAGCATTTAGCAATGCAATCCATAGCCTGGCTTTTGCCTGAACCCCCATCACTCCTCCTCTTGCATATAAGACAATATTTCAGATCTGCATATGAAAACAACACGCCTACCTTTGTTGCACATAGCTGCCTGCCTGTCTCTAGTTACCCCACTGGCTGTAGCTGCGTCCCTTCCGACATGGAATAACACCAACTGTAACGATAAACTGAAAATTAACAGTATAAACCTGCATCATTTTGGACTCTGGTATTTGCTGAATCCGGGTGACCTGACAATCGATGGTGGTGCCGCTGGTGATTCTGGCCTTCTTGGAATCTGTTGGGCCTATGTGTTAGCTCACACATCACTTGGGTATCCATGGTAACTACCACAACATGGTCATCTGCAGTTTACATCTAGCCCGTGGCATTGAATGGCATTTTAAAAGTGCTAAGGGTCCTGGTGCAATAATCCTCCCATGAGGATCAGCCTCAACGGCTTTGTCGATTGCACTCATGTCAGCAACTCCATATACATTTTTTTTTCTTCATGCTTCTTTCTTCATCCTTTTTTCTTTCTGTCATTCAGACTTTCATTCATTCGATCTCTCTCACTCACTTGCTTTAACTCATTTGTTCTCACTCACTCACTCACTCACTCAATCACTCACTCACTCATTCACTCTCACTCACTCTCACTCTCTCACTCACTCGCTCACTAAGTCAGTCTCTCTCTCTCTCTCTCTTTTTCTTTTTATATATATTTTTTTCCGTCTTCTTCTTCTTCTTCTTCTTCTTCTTCTTCTTCAGACCCTGTCATAGCACTAATGCCTTTCCAATACCACCAGCAGATGGAGACACTCCATTGCAACATTGGTTGTGAGCAGCAGTTTCTAAAAACAAATGCCTCATGGCGGATTTCCCATCCATCAATGGATGGTAAATTTTGTTTTTATCATTCACTGACCACAGAAACCAATGCATGGTCAAGCAACAGCAATGACACACCCTTGTGTATAGGCATGAGACCCTCATGTCATTTAACAGGATTCAGCACCACCCACAAGACAGCTACCTGTCATGTCATGTCAAACCTGCACAGGTGTGCTAGATTATTATTATTTAGTTTTATTTTATTTTTTTACACCAATCAGTGTGCAAACATGGTCATTAAAACGCTAAATGAATAGACGTTCATAAACCAGTCAGTGCAACTCATCATTTTGGTCTCCATTTCTCAAACTCAAATTCTCACCCACGGAGGATTAAATGAGAATCTTTCTTGTTTAACACTGGAATGGGGTGGTGCACTGTTCACTACCCGAAGATACTGCCACATCGGGTCAATGCATAGGGCGACAGAAGCAAGCTTCCAAATCAGCTCCCTTTCTCAAAAATCCATTTAATTTATGGTCCCCAGATAGGGAACGTATGTATCAGTATGTGCTCACAAGTCACCCAAGTGCAAGTATTCACACAAAAAAAAACGTGCCTCAGGATGCGATCTGTCGCAAGATCCTTTCTTTTTTTACACTTGATCTAAGCCAAAAGGCCTAGAGGGGATAACCGGGAAAGGGGTGGACCCAACCATGTCCCCTTCATGAGCACTCACATTACTCATAGGAATGGAAGGAAGGCTGGCAGCCAACCAGCCTCCCATACACTTTCTGGGTGGGTGGCAGTCAGCCACCCATACATACATACAGCACAGGCTAAACCCACATCATCACTTAAAAAAAGGACAGGCGACCATTGCACTCTGATGGAGCATTTAGCAATGCAATCCATAGCCTGGCTTTTGCCTGAACCCCCATCACTCCTCCTCTTGCATATAAGACAATATTTCAGATCTGCATATGAAAACAACACGCCTACCTTTGTTGCACATAGCTGCCTGCCTGTCTCTAGTTACCCCACTGGCTGTAGCTGCGTCCCTTCCGACATGGAATAACACCAACTGTAACGATAAACTGAAAATTAACAGTATAAACCTGCATCATTTTGGACTCTGGTATTTGCTGAATCCGGGTGACCTGACAATCGATGGTGGTGCCGCTGGTGATTCTGGCCTTCTTGGAATCTGTTGGGCCTATGTGTTAGCTCACACATCACTTGGGTATCCATGGTAACTACCACAACATGGTCATCTGCAGTTTACATCTAGCCCGTGGCATTGAATGGCATTTTAAAAGTGCTAAGGGTCCTGGTGCAATAATCCTCCCATGAGGATCAGCCTCAACGGCTTTGTAGATTGCACTCATGTCAGCAACTCCATATACATTTTTTTTTCTTCATGCTTCTTTCTTCATCCTTTTTTCTTTCTGTCATTCAGACTTTCATTCATTCGATCTCTCTCACTCACTTGCTTTAACTCATTTGTTCTCACTCACTCACTCACTCACTCAATCACTCACTCACTCATTCACTCTCACTCACTCTCACTCTCTCACTCACTCGCTCACTAAGTCAGTCTCTCTCTCTCTCTCTCTTTTTCTTTTTATATATATTTTTTTCCGTCTTCTTCTTCTTCTTCTTCTTCTTCTTCAGACCCTGTCATAGCACTAATGCCTTTCCAATACCACCAGCAGATGGAGACACTCCATTGCAACATTGGTTGTGAGCAGCAGTTTCTAAAAACAAATGCCTCATGGCGGATTTCCCATCCATCAATGGATGGTAAATTTTGTTTTTATCATTCACTGACCACAGAAACCAATGCATGGTCAAGCAACAGCAATGACACACCCTTGTGTATAGGCATGAGACCCTCATGTCATTTAACAGGATTCAGCACCACCCACAAGACAGCTACCTGTCATGTCATGTCAAACCTGCACAGGTGTGCTAGATTATTATTATTTAGTTTTATTTTATTTTTTTACACCAATCAGTGTGCAAACATGGTCATTAAAACGCTAAATGAATAGACGTTCATAAACCAGTCAGTGCAACTCATCATTTTGGTCTCCAATTCTCAAACTCAAATTCTCACCCACGGAGGATTAAATGAGAATCTTTCTTGTTTAACACTGGAATGGGGTGGTGCACTGTTCACTACCCGAAGATACTGCCACATCGGGTCAATGCATAGGGCGACAGAAGCAAGCTTCCAAATCAGCTCCCTTTCTCAAAAATCCATTTAATTTATGGTCCCCAGATAGGGAACGTATGTATCAGTATGTGCTCACAAGTCACCCAAGTGCAAGTATTCACACAAAAAAAAACGTGCCTCAGGATGCGATCTGTCGCAAGATCCTTTCTTTTTTTACACTTGATCTAAGCCAAAAGGCCTAGAGGGGATAACCGGGAAAGGGGTGGACCCAACCATGTCCCCTTCATGAGCACTCACATTACTCATAGGAATGGAAGGAAGGCTGGCAGCCAACCAGCCTCCCATACACTTTCTGGGTGGGTGGCAGTCAGCCACCCATACATACATACAGCACAGGCTAAACCCACATCATCACTTAAAAAAAGGACAGGCGACCATTGCACTCTGATGGAGCATTTAGCAATGCAATCCATAGCCTGGCTTTTGCCTGAACCCCCATCACTCCTCCTCTTGCATATAAGACAATATTTCAGATCTGCATATGAAAACAACACGCCTACCTTTGTTGCACATAGCTGCCTGCCTGTCTCTAGTTACCCCACTGGCTGTAGCTGCGTCCCTTCCGACATGGAATAACACCAACTGTAACGATAAACTGAAAATTAACAGTATAAACCTGCATCATTTTGGACTCTGGTATTTGCTGAATCCGGGTGACCTGACAATCGATGGTGGTGCCGCTGGTGATTCTGGCCTTCTTGGAATCTGTTGGGCCTATGTGTTAGCTCACACATCACTTGGGTATCCATGGTAACTACCACAACATGGTCATCTGCAGTTTACATCTAGCCCGTGGCATTGAATGGCATTTTAAAAGTGCTAAGGGTCCTGGTGCAATAATCTTCCCATGAGGATCAGCCTCAACGGCTTTGTCGATTGCACTCATGTCAGCAACTCCATATACATTTTTTTTTCTTCATGCTTCTTTCTTCATCCTTTTTTCTTTCTGTCATTCAGACTTTCATTCATTCGATCTCTCTCACTCACTTGCTTTAACTCATTTGTTCTCACTCACTCACTCACTCACTCAATCACTCACTCACTCATTCACTCTCACTCACTCTCACTCTCTCACTCACTCGCTCACTAAGTCAGTCTCTCTCTCTCTCTTTTTCTTTTTATATATATTTTTTTCCGTCTTCTTCTTCTTCTTCTTCTTCTTCTTCTTCTTCAGACCCTGTCATAGCACTAATGCCTTTCCAATACCACCAGCAGATGGAGACACTCCATTGCAACATTGGTTGTGAGCAGCAGTTTCTAAAAACAAATGCCTCATGGCGGATTTCCCATCCATCAATGGATGGTAAATTTTGTTTTTATCATTCACTGACCACAGAAACCAATGCATGGTCAAGCAACAGCAATGACACACCCTTGTGTATAGGCATGAGACCCTCATGTCATTTAACAGGATTCAGCACCACCCACAAGACAGCTACCTGTCATGTCATGTCAAACCTGCACAGGTGTGCTAGATTATTATTATTTAGTTTTATTTTATTTTTTTACACCAATCAGTGTGCAAACATGGTCATTAAAACGCTAAATGAATAGACGTTCATAAACCAGTCAGTGCAACTCATCATTTTGGTCTCCAATTCTCAAACTCAAATTCTCACCCACGGAGGATTAAATGAGAATCTTTCTTGTTTAACACTGGAATGGGGTGGTGCACTGTTCACTACCCGAAGATACTGCCACATCGGGTCAATGCATAGGGCGACAGAAGCAAGCTTCCAAATCAGCTCCCTTTCTCAAAAATCCATTTAATTTATGGTCCCCAGATAGGGAACGTATGTATCAGTATGTGCTCACAAGTCACCCAAGTGCAAGTATTCACACAAAAAAAAACGTGCCTCAGGATGCGATCTGTCGCAAGATCCTTTCTTTTTTTACACTTGATCTAAGCCAAAAGGCCTAGAGGGGATAACCGGGAAAGGGGTGGACCCAACCATGTCCCCTTCATGAGCACTCACATTACTCATAGGAATGGAAGGAAGGCTGGCAGCCAACCAGCCTCCCATACACTTTCTGGGTGGGTGGCAGTCAGCCACCCATACATACATACAGCACAGGCTAAACCCACATCATCACTTAAAAAAAGGACAGGCGACCATTGCACTCTGATGGAGCATTTAGCAATGCAATCCATAGCCTGGCTTTTGCCTGAACCCCCATCACTCCTCCTCTTGCATATAAGACAATATTTCAGATCTGCATATGAAAACAACACGCCTACCTTTGTTGCACATAGCTGCCTGCCTGTCTCTAGTTACCCCACTGGCTGTAGCTGCGTCCCTTCCGACATGGAATAACACCAACTGTAACGATAAACTGAAAATTAACAGTATAAACCTGCATCATTTTGGACTCTGGTATTTGCTGAATCCGGGTGACCTGACAATCGATGGTGGTGCCGCTGGTGATTCTGGCCTTCTTGGAATCTGTTGGGCCTATGTGTTAGCTCACACATCACTTGGGTATCCATGGTAACTACCACAACATGGTCATCTGCAGTTTACATCTAGCCCGTGGCATTGAATGGCATTTTAAAAGTGCTAAGGGTCCTGGTGCAATAATCCTCCCATGAGGATCAGCCTCAACGGCTTTGTAGATTGCACTCATGTCAGCAACTCCATATACATTTTTTTTTCTTCATGCTTCTTTCTTCATCCTTTTTTCTTTCTGTCATTCAGACTTTCATTCATTCGATCTCTCTCACTCACTTGCTTTAACTCATTTGTTCTCACTCACTCACTCACTCACTCACTCAATCACTCACTCACTCATTCACTCTCACTCACTCTCACTCTCTCACTCACTCGCTCACTAAGTCAGTCTCTCTCTCTCTCTCTCTTTTTCTTTTTATATATATTTTTTTCCGTCTTCTTCTTCTTCTTCTTCTTCTTCTTCTTCTTCTTCTTCTTCTTCAGACCCTGTCATAGCACTAATGCCTTTCCAATACCACCAGCAGATGGAGACACTCCATTGCAACATTGGTTGTGAGCAGCAGTTTCTAAAAACAAATGCCTCATGGCGGATTTCCCATCCATCAATGGATGGTAAATTTTGTTTTTATCATTCACTGACCACAGAAACCAATGCATGGTCAAGCAACAGCAATGACACACCCTTGTGTATAGGCATGAGACCCTCATGTCATTTAACAGGATTCAGCACCACCCACAAGACAGCTACCTGTCATGTCATGTCAAACCTGCACAGGTGTGCTAGATTATTATTATTTAGTTTTATTTTATTTTTTTACACCAATCAGTGTGCAAACATGGTCATTAAAACGCTAAATGAATAGACGTTCATAAACCAGTCAGTGCAACTCATCATTTTGGTCTCCAATTCTCAAACTCAAATTCTCACCCACGGAGGATTAAATGAGAATCTTTCTTGTTTAACACTGGAATGGGGTGGTGCACTGTTCACTACCCGAAGATACTGCCACATCGGGTCAATGCATAGGGCGACAGAAGCAAGCTTCCAAATCAGCTCCCTTTCTCAAAAATCCATTTAATTTATGGTCCCCAGATAGGGAACGTATGTATCAGTATGTGCTCACAAGTCACCCAAGTGCAAGTATTCACACAAAAAAAAACGTGCCTCAGGATGCGATCTGTCGCAAGATCCTTTCTTTTTTTACACTTGATCTAAGCCAAAAGGCCTAGAGGGGATAACCGGGAAAGGGGTGGACCCAACCATGTCCCCTTCATGAGCACTCACATTACTCATAGGAATGGAAGGAAGGCTGGCAGCCAACCAGCCTCCCATACACTTTCTGGGTGGGTGGCAGTCAGCCACCCATACATACATACAGCACAGGCTAAACCCACATCATCACTTAAAAAAAGGACAGGCGACCATTGCACTCTGATGGAGCATTTAGCAATGCAATCCATAGCCTGGCTTTTGCCTGAACCCCCATCACTCCTCCTCTTGCATATAAGACAATATTTCAGATCTGCATATGAAAACAACACGCCTACCTTTGTTGCACATAGCTGCCTGCCTGTCTCTAGTTACCCCACTGGCTGTAGCTGCGTCCCTTCCGACATGGAATAACACCAACTGTAACGATAAACTGAAAATTAACAGTATAAACCTGCATCATTTTGGACTCTGGTATTTGCTGAATCCGGGTGACCTGACAATCGATGGTGGTGCCGCTGGTGATTCTGGCCTTCTTGGAATCTGTTGGGCCTATGTGTTAGCTCACACATCACTTGGGTATCCATGGTAACTACCACAACATGGTCATCTGCAGTTTACATCTAGCCCGTGGCATTGAATGGCATTTTAAAAGTGCTAAGGGTCCTGGTGCAATAATCCTCCCATGAGGATCAGCCTCAACGGCTTTGTAGATTGCACTCATGTCAGCAACTCCATATACATTTTTTTTTCTTCATGCTTCTTTCTTCATCCTTTTTTCTTTCTGTCATTCAGACTTTCATTCATTCGATCTCTCTCACTCACTTGCTTTAACTCATTTGTTCTCACTCACTCACTCACTCACTCAATCACTCACTCACTCATTCACTCTCACTCACTCTCACTCTCTCACTCACTCGCTCACTAAGTCAGTCTCTCTCTCTCTTTTTCTTTTTATATATATTTTTTTCCGTCTTCTTCTTCTTCTTCTTCTTCTTCAGACCCTGTCATAGCACTAATGCCTTTCCAATACCACCAGCAGATGGAGACACTCCATTGCAACATTGGTTGTGAGCAGCAGTTTCTAAAAACAAATGCCTCATGGCGGATTTCCCATCCATCAATGGATGGTAAATTTTGTTTTTATCATTCACTGACCACAGAAACCAATGCATGGTCAAGCAACAGCAATGACACACCCTTGTGTATAGGCATGAGACCCTCATGTCATTTAACAGGATTCAGCACCACCCACAAGACAGCTACCTGTCATGTCATGTCAAACCTGCACAGGTGTGCTAGATTATTATTATTTAGTTTTATTTTATTTTTTTACACCAATCAGTGTGCAAACATGGTCATTAAAACGCTAAATGAATAGACGTTCATAAACCAGTCAGTGCAACTCATCATTTTGGTCTCCAATTCTCAAACTCAAATTCTCACCCACGGAGGATTAAATGAGAATCTTTCTTGTTTAACACTGGAATGGGGTGGTGCACTGTTCACTACCCGAAGATACTGCCACATCGGGTCAATGCATAGGGCGACAGAAGCAAGCTTCCAAATCAGCTCCCTTTCTCAAAAATCCATTTAATTTATGGTCCCCAGATAGGGAACGTATGTATCAGTATGTGCTCACAAGTCACCCAAGTGCAAGTATTCACACAAAAAAAAACGTGCCTCAGGATGCGATCTGTCGCAAGATCCTTTCTTTTTTTACACTTGATCTAAGCCAAAAGGCCTAGAGGGGATAACCGGGAAAGGGGTGGACCCAACCATGTCCCCTTCATGAGCACTCACATTACTCATAGGAATGGAAGGAAGGCTGGCAGCCAACCAGCCTCCCATACACTTTCTGGGTGGGTGGCAGTCAGCCACCCATACATACATACAGCACAGGCTAAACCCACATCATCACTTAAAAAAAGGACAGGCGACCATTGCACTCTGATGGAGCATTTAGCAATGCAATCCATAGCCTGGCTTTTGCCTGAACCCCCATCACTCCTCCTCTTGCATATAAGACAATATTTCAGATCTGCATATGAAAACAACACGCCTACCTTTGTTGCACATAGCTGCCTGCCTGTCTCTAGTTACCCCACTGGCTGTAGCTGCGTCCCTTCCGACATGGAATAACACCAACTGTAACGATAAACTGAAAATTAACAGTATAAACCTGCATCATTTTGGACTCTGGTATTTGCTGAATCCGGGTGACCTGACAATCGATGGTGGTGCCGCTGGTGATTCTGGCCTTCTTGGAATCTGTTGGGCCTATGTGTTAGCTCACACATCACTTGGGTATCCATGGTAACTACCACAACATGGTCATCTGCAGTTTACATCTAGCCCGTGGCATTGAATGGCATTTTAAAAGTGCTAAGGGTCCTGGTGCAATAATCCTCCCATGAGGATCAGCCTCAACGGCTTTGTAGATTGCACTCATGTCAGCAACTCCATATACATTTTTTTTTCTTCATGCTTCTTTCTTCATCCTTTTTTCTTTCTGTCATTCAGACTTTCATTCATTCGATCTCTCTCACTCACTTGCTTTAACTCATTTGTTCTCACTCACTCACTCACTCACTCAATCACTCACTCACTCATTCACTCTCACTCACTCTCACTCTCTCACTCACTCGCTCACTAAGTCAGTCTCTCTCTCTCTCTCTCTTTTTCTTTTTATATATATTTTTTTCCGTCTTCTTCTTCTTCTTCTTCTTCTTCTTCTTCTTCAGACCCTGTCATAGCACTAATGCCTTTCCAATACCACCAGCAGATGGAGACACTCCATTGCAACATTGGTTGTGAGCAGCAGTTTCTAAAAACAAATGCCTCATGGCGGATTTCCCATCCATCAATGGATGGTAAATTTTGTTTTTATCATTCACTGACCACAGAAACCAATGCATGGTCAAGCAACAGCAATGACACACCCTTGTGTATAGGCATGAGACCCTCATGTCATTTAACAGGATTCAGCACCACCCACAAGACAGCTACCTGTCATGTCATGTCAAACCTGCACAGGTGTGCTAGATTATTATTATTTAGTTTTATTTTATTTTTTTACACCAATCAGTGTGCAAACATGGTCATTAAAACGCTAAATGAATAGACGTTCATAAACCAGTCAGTGCAACTCATCATTTTGGTCTCCAATTCTCAAACTCAAATTCTCACCCACGGAGGATTAAATGAGAATCTTTCTTGTTTAACACTGGAATGGGGTGGTGCACTGTTCACTACCCGAAGATACTGCCACATCGGGTCAATGCATAGGGCGACAGAAGCAAGCTTCCAAATCAGCTCCCTTTCTCAAAAATCCATTTAATTTATGGTCCCCAGATAGGGAACGTATGTATCAGTATGTGCTCACAAGTCACCCAAGTGCAAGTATTCACACAAAAAAAAACGTGCCTCAGGATGCGATCTGTCGCAAGATCCTTTCTTTTTTTACACTTGATCTAAGCCAAAAGGCCTAGAGGGGATAACCGGGAAAGGGGTGGACCCAACCATGTCCCCTTCATGAGCACTCACATTACTCATAGGAATGGAAGGAAGGCTGGCAGCCAACCAGCCTCCCATACACTTTCTGGGTGGGTGGCAGTCAGCCACCCATACATACATACAGCACAGGCTAAACCCACATCATCACTTAAAAAAAGGACAGGCGACCATTGCGCTCTGATGGAGCATTTAGCAATGCAATCCATAGCCTGGCTTTTGCCTGAACCCCCATCACTCCTCCTCTTGCATATAAGACAATATTTCAGATCTGCATATGAAAACAACACGCCTACCTTTGTTGCACATAGCTGCCTGCCTGTCTCTAGTTACCCCACTGGCTGTAGCTGCGTCCCTTCCGACATGGAATAACACCAACTGTAACGATAAACTGAAAATTAACAGTATAAACCTGCATCATTTTGGACTCTGGTATTTGCTGAATCCGGGTGACCTGACAATCGATGGTGGTGCCGCTGGTGATTCTGGCCTTCTTGGAATCTGTTGGGCCTATGTGTTAGCTCACACATCACTTGGGTATCCATGGTAACTACCACAACATGGTCATCTGCAGTTTACATCTAGCCCGTGGCATTGAATGGCATTTTAAAAGTGCTAAGGGTCCTGGTGCAATAATCCTCCCATGAGGATCAGCCTCAACGGCTTTGTAGATTGCACTCATGTCAGCAACTCCATATACATTTTTTTTTCTTCATGCTTCTTTCTTCATCCTTTTTTCTTTCTGTCATTCAGACTTTCATTCATTCGATCTCTCTCACTCACTTGCTTTAACTCATTTGTTCTCACTCACTCACTCACTCACTCAATCACTCACTCACTCATTCACTCTCACTCACTCTCACTCTCTCACTCACTCGCTCACTAAGTCAGTCTCTCTCTCTCTCTCTCTTTTTCTTTTTATATATATTTTTTTCCGTCTTCTTCTTCTTCTTCTTCTTCTTCTTCTTCTTCTTCAGACCCTGTCATAGCACTAATGCCTTTCCAATACCACCAGCAGATGGAGACACTCCATTGCAACATTGGTTGTGAGCAGCAGTTTCTAAAAACAAATGCCTCATGGCGGATTTCCCATCCATCAATGGATGGTAAATTTTGTTTTTATCATTCACTGACCACAGAAACCAATGCATGGTCAAGCAACAGCAATGACACACCCTTGTGTATAGGCATGAGACCCTCATGTCATTTAACAGGATTCAGCACCACCCACAAGACAGCTACCTGTCATGTCATGTCAAACCTGCACAGGTGTGCTAGATTATTATTATTTAGTTTTATTTTATTTTTTTACACCAATCAGTGTGCAAACATGGTCATTAAAACGCTAAATGAATAGACGTTCATAAACCAGTCAGTGCAACTCATCATTTTGGTCTCCAATTCTCAAACTCAAATTCTCACCCACGGAGGATTAAATGAGAATCTTTCTTGTTTAACACTGGAATGGGGTGGTGCACTGTTCACTACCCGAAGATACTGCCACATCGGGTCAATGCATAGGGCGACAGAAGCAAGCTTCCAAATCAGCTCCCTTTCTCAAAAATCCATTTAATTTATGGTCCCCAGATAGGGAACGTATGTATCAGTATGTGCTCACAAGTCACCCAAGTGCAAGTATTCACACAAAAAAAAACGTGCCTCAGGATGCGATCTGTCGCAAGATCCTTTCTTTTTTTACACTTGATCTAAGCCAAAAGGCCTAGAGGGGATAACCGGGAAAGGGGTGGACCCAACCATGTCCCCTTCATGAGCACTCACATTACTCATAGGAATGGAAGGAAGGCTGGCAGCCAACCAGCCTCCCATACACTTTCTGGGTGGGTGGCAGTCAGCCACCCATACATACATACAGCACAGGCTAAACCCACATCATCACTTAAAAAAAGGACAGGCGACCATTGCACTCTGATGGAGCATTTAGCAATGCAATCCATAGCCTGGCTTTTGCCTGAACCCCCATCACTCCTCCTCTTGCATATAAGACAATATTTCAGATCTGCATATGAAAACAACACGCCTACCTTTGTTGCACATAGCTGCCTGCCTGTCTCTAGTTACCCCACTGGCTGTAGCTGCGTCCCTTCCGACATGGAATAACACCAACTGTAACGATAAACTGAAAATTAACAGTATAAACCTGCATCATTTTGGACTCTGGTATTTGCTGAATCCGGGTGACCTGACAATCGATGGTGGTGCCGCTGGTGATTCTGGCCTTCTTGGAATCTGTTGGGCCTATGTGTTAGCTCACACATCACTTGGGTATCCATGGTAACTACCACAACATGGTCATCTGCAGTTTACATCTAGCCCGTGGCATTGAATGGCATTTTAAAAGTGCTAAGGGTCCTGGTGCAATAATCCTCCCATGAGGATCAGCCTCAACGGCTTTGTAGATTGCACTCATGTCAGCAACTCCATATACATTTTTTTTTCTTCATGCTTCTTTCTTCATCCTTTTTTCTTTCTGTCATTCAGACTTTCATTCATTCGATCTCTCTCACTCACTTGCTTTAACTCATTTGTTCTCACTCACTCACTCACTCACTCAATCACTCATTCACTCTCACTCTCTCACTCACTCGCTCACTAAGTCAGTCTCTCTCTCTCTCTCTCTTTTTCTTTTTATATATATTTTTTTCCGTCTTCTTCTTCTTCTTCTTCTTCTTCTTCTTCTTCAGACCCTGTCATAGCACTAATGCCTTTCCAATACCACCAGCAGATGGAGACACTCCATTGCAACATTGGTTGTGAGCAGCAGTTTCTAAAAACAAATGCCTCATGGCGGATTTCCCATCCATCAATGGATGGTAAATTTTGTTTTTATCATTCACTGACCACAGAAACCAATGCATGGTCAAGCAACAGCAATGACACACCCTTGTGTATAGGCATGAGACCCTCATGTCATTTAACAGGATTCAGCACCACCCACAAGACAGCTACCTGTCATGTCATGTCAAACCTGCACAGGTGTGCTAGATTATTATTATTTAGTTTTATTTTATTTTTTTACACCAATCAGTGTGCAAACATGGTCATTAAAACGCTAAATGAATAGACGTTCATAAACCAGTCAGTGCAACTCATCATTTTGGTCTCCAATTCTCAAACTCAAATTCTCACCCACGGAGGATTAAATGAGAATCTTTCTTGTTTAACACTGGAATGGGGTGGTGCACTGTTCACTACCCGAAGATACTGCCACATCGGGTCAATGCATAGGGCGACAGAAGCAAGCTTCCAAATCAGCTCCCTTTCTCAAAAATCCATTTAATTTATGGTCCCCAGATAGGGAACGTATGTATCAGTATGTGCTCACAAGTCACCCAAGTGCAAGTATTCACACAAAAAAAAACGTGCCTCAGGATGCGATCTGTCGCAAGATCCTTTCTTTTTTTACACTTGATCTAAGCCAAAAGGCCTAGAGGGGATAACCGGGAAAGGGGTGGACCCAACCATGTCCCCTTCATGAGCACTCACATTACTCATAGGAATGGAAGGAAGGCTGGCAGCCAACCAGCCTCCCATACACTTTCTGGGTGGGTGGCAGTCAGCCACCCATACATACATACAGCACAGGCTAAACCCACATCATCACTTAAAAAAAGGACAGGCGACCATTGCACTCTGATGGAGCATTTAGCAATGCAATCCATAGCCTGGCTTTTGCCTGAACCCCCATCACTCCTCCTCTTGCATATAAGACAATATTTCAGATCTGCATATGAAAACAACACGCCTACCTTTGTTGCACATAGCTGCCTGCCTGTCTCTAGTTACCCCACTGGCTGTAGCTGCGTCCCTTCCGACATGGAATAACACCAACTGTAACGATAAACTGAAAATTAACAGTATAAACCTGCATCATTTTGGACTCTGGTATTTGCTGAATCCGGGTGACCTGACAATCGATGGTGGTGCCGCTGGTGATTCTGGCCTTCTTGGAATCTGTTGGGCCTATGTGTTAGCTCACACATCACTTGGGTATCCATGGTAACTACCACAACATGGTCATCTGCAGTTTACATCTAGCCCGTGGCATTGAATGGCATTTTAAAAGTGCTAAGGGTCCTGGTGCAATAATCCTCCCATGAGGATCAGCCTCAACGGCTTTGTAGATTGCACTCATGTCAGCAACTCCATATACATTTTTTTTTCTTCATGCTTCTTTCTTCATCCTTTTTTCTTTCTGTCATTCAGACTTTCATTCATTCGATCTCTCTCACTCACTTGCTTTAACTCATTTGTTCTCACTCACTCACTCACTCAATCACTCACTCACTCATTCACTCTCACTCACTCTCACTCTCTCACTCACTCGCTCACTAAGTCAGTCTCTCTCTCTCTCTCTCTTTTTCTTTTTATATATATTTTTTTCCGTCTTCTTCTTCTTCTTCTTCTTCTTCTTCTTCAGACCCTGTCATAGCACTAATGCCTTTCCAATACCACCAGCAGATGGAGACACTCCATTGCAACATTGGTTGTGAGCAGCAGTTTCTAAAAACAAATGCCTCATGGCGGATTTCCCATCCATCAATGGATGGTAAATTTTGTTTTTATCATTCACTGACCACAGAAACCAATGCATGGTCAAGCAACAGCAATGACACACCCTTGTGTATAGGCATGAGACCCTCATGTCATTTAACAGGATTCAGCACCACCCACAAGACAGCTACCTGTCATGTCATGTCAAACCTGCACAGGTGTGCTAGATTATTATTATTTAGTTTTATTTTATTTTTTTACACCAATCAGTGTGCAAACATGGTCATTAAAACGCTAAATGAATAGACGTTCATAAACCAGTCAGTGCAACTCATCATTTTGGTCTCCAATTCTCAAACTCAAATTCTCACCCACGGAGGATTAAATGAGAATCTTTCTTGTTTAACACTGGAATGGGGTGGTGCACTGTTCACTACCCGAAGATACTGCCACATCGGGTCAATGCATAGGGCGACAGAAGCAAGCTTCCAAATCAGCTCCCTTTCTCAAAAATCCATTTAATTTATGGTCCCCAGATAGGGAACGTATGTATCAGTATGTGCTCACAAGTCACCCAAGTGCAAGTATTCACACAAAAAAAAAACGTGCCTCAGGATGCGATCTGTCGCAAGATCCTTTCTTTTTTTACACTTGATCTAAGCCAAAAGGCCTAGAGGGGATAACCGGGAAAGGGGTGGACCCAACCATGTCCCCTTCATGAGCACTCACATTACTCATAGGAATGGAAGGAAGGCTGGCAGCCAACCAGCCTCCCATACACTTTCTGGGTGGGTGGCAGTCAGCCACCCATACATACATACAGCACAGGCTAAACCCACATCATCACTTAAAAAAAGGACAGGCGACCATTGCACTCTGATGGAGCATTTAGCAATGCAATCCATAGCCTGGCTTTTGCCTGAACCCCCATCACTCCTCCTCTTGCATATAAGACAATATTTCAGATCTGCATATGAAAACAACACGCCTACCTTTGTTGCACATAGCTGCCTGCCTGTCTCTAGTTACCCCACTGGCTGTAGCTGCGTCCCTTCCGACATGGAATAACACCAACTGTAACGATAAACTGAAAATTAACAGTATAAACCTGCATCATTTTGGACTCTGGTATTTGCTGAATCCGGGTGACCTGACAATCGATGGTGGTGCCGCTGGTGATTCTGGCCTTCTTGGAATCTGTTGGGCCTATGTGTTAGCTCACACATCACTTGGGTATCCATGGTAACTACCACAACATGGTCATCTGCAGTTTACATCTAGCCCGTGGCATTGAATGGCATTTTAAAAGTGCTAAGGGTCCTGGTGCAATAATCCTCCCATGAGGATCAGCCTCAACGGCTTTGTAGATTGCACTCATGTCAGCAACTCCATATACATTTTTTTTTCTTCATGCTTCTTTCTTCATCCTTTTTTCTTTCTGTCATTCAGACTTTCATTCATTCGATCTCTCTCACTCACTTGCTTTAACTCATTTGTTCTCACTCACTCACTCACTCACTCACTCAATCACTCACTCACTCATTCACTCTCACTCACTCTCACTCTCTCACTCACTCGCTCACTAAGTCAGTCTCTCTCTCTCTCTCTCTTTTTCTTTTTATATATATTTTTTTCCGTCTTCTTCTTCTTCTTCTTCTTCTTCTTCTTCTTCTTCTTCTTCAGACCCTGTCATAGCACTAATGCCTTTCCAATACCACCAGCAGATGGAGACACTCCATTGCAACATTGGTTGTGAGCAGCAGTTTCTAAAAACAAATGCCTCATGGCGGATTTCCCATCCATCAATGGATGGTAAATTTTGTTTTTATCATTCACTGACCACAGAAACCAATGCATGGTCAAGCAACAGCAATGACACACCCTTGTGTATAGGCATGAGACCCTCATGTCATTTAACAGGATTCAGCACCACCCACAAGACAGCTACCTGTCATGTCATGTCAAACCTGCACAGGTGTGCTAGATTATTATTATTTAGTTTTATTTTATTTTTTTACACCAATCAGTGTGCAAACATGGTCATTAAAACGCTAAATGAATAGACGTTCATAAACCAGTCAGTGCAACTCATCATTTTGGTCTCCAATTCTCAAACTCAAATTCTCACCCACGGAGGATTAAATGAGAATCTTTCTTGTTTAACACTGGAATGGGGTGGTGCACTGTTCACTACCCGAAGATACTGCCACATCGGGTCAATGCATAGGGCGACAGAAGCAAGCTTCCAAATCAGCTCCCTTTCTCAAAAATCCATTTAATTTATGGTCCCCAGATAGGGAACGTATGTATCAGTATGTGCTCACAAGTCACCCAAGTGCAAGTATTCACACAAAAAAAAACGTGCCTCAGGATGCGATCTGTCGCAAGATCCTTTCTTTTTTTACACTTGATCTAAGCCAAAAGGCCTAGAGGGGATAACCGGGAAAGGGGTGGACCCAACCATGTCCCCTTCATGAGCACTCACATTACTCATAGGAATGGAAGGAAGGCTGGCAGCCAACCAGCCTCCCATACACTTTCTGGGTGGGTGGCAGTCAGCCACCCATACATACATACAGCACAGGCTAAACCCACATCATCACTTAAAAAAAGGACAGGCGACCATTGCACTCTGATGGAGCATTTAGCAATGCAATCCATAGCCTGGCTTTTGCCTGAACCCCCATCACTCCTCCTCTTGCATATAAGACAATATTTCAGATCTGCATATGAAAACAACACGCCTACCTTTGTTGCACATAGCTGCCTGCCTGTCTCTAGTTACCCCACTGGCTGTAGCTGCGTCCCTTCCGACATGGAATAACACCAACTGTAACGATAAACTGAAAATTAACAGTATAAACCTGCATCATTTTGGACTCTGGTATTTGCTGAATCCGGGTGACCTGACAATCGATGGTGGTGCCGCTGGTGATTCTGGCCTTCTTGGAATCTGTTGGGCCTATGTGTTAGCTCACACATCACTTGGGTATCCATGGTAACTACCACAACATGGTCATCTGCAGTTTACATCTAGCCCGTGGCATTGAATGGCATTTTAAAAGTGCTAAGGGTCCTGGTGCAATAATCCTCCCATGAGGATCAGCCTCAACGGCTTTGTAGATTGCACTCATGTCAGCAACTCCATATACATTTTTTTTTCTTCATGCTTCTTTCTTCATCCTTTTTTCTTTCTGTCATTCAGACTTTCATTCATTCGATCTCTCTCACTCACTTGCTTTAACTCATTTGTTCTCACTCACTCACTCACTCACTCAATCACTCACTCACTCATTCACTCTCACTCACTCTCACTCTCTCACTCACTCGCTCACTAAGTCAGTCTCTCTCTCTCTCTCTCTCTTTTTCTTTTTATATATATTTTTTTCCGTCTTCTTCTTCTTCTTCTTCTTCTTCTTCTTCAGACCCTGTCATAGCACTAATGCCTTTCCAATACCACCAGCAGATGGAGACACTCCATTGCAACATTGGTTGTGAGCAGCAGTTTCTAAAAACAAATGCCTCATGGCGGATTTCCCATCCATCAATGGATGGTAAATTTTGTTTTTATCATTCACTGACCACAGAAACCAATGCATGGTCAAGCAACAGCAATGACACACCCTTGTGTATAGGCATGAGACCCTCATGTCATTTAACAGGATTCAGCACCACCCACAAGACAGCTACCTGTCATGTCATGTCAAACCTGCACAGGTGTGCTAGATTATTATTATTTAGTTTTATTTTATTTTTTTACACCAATCAGTGTGCAAACATGGTCATTAAAACGCTAAATGAATAGACGTTCATAAACCAGTCAGTGCAACTCATCATTTTGGTCTCCAATTCTCAAACTCAAATTCTCACCCACGGAGGATTAAATGAGAATCTTTCTTGTTTAACACTGGAATGGGGTGGTGCACTGTTCACTACCCGAAGATACTGCCACATCGGGTCAATGCATAGGGCGACAGAAGCAAGCTTCCAAATCAGCTCCCTTTCTCAAAAATCCATTTAATTTATGGTCCCCAGATAGGGAACGTATGTATCAGTATGTGCTCACAAGTCACCCAAGTGCAAGTATTCACACAAAAAAAAACGTGCCTCAGGATGCGATCTGTCGCAAGATCCTTTCTTTTTTTACACTTGATCTAAGCCAAAAGGCCTAGAGGGGATAGCCGGGAAAGGGGTGGACCCAACCATGTCCCCTTCATGAGCACTCACATTACTCATAGGAATGGAAGGAAGGCTGGCAGCCAACCAGCCTCCCATACACTTTCTGGGTGGGTGGCAGTCAGCCACCCATACATACATACAGCACAGGCTAAACCCACATCATCACTTAAAAAAAGGACAGGCGACCATTGCACTCTGATGGAGCATTTAGCAATGCAATCCATAGCCTGGCTTTTGCCTGAACCCCCATCACTCCTCCTCTTGCATATAAGACAATATTTCAGATCTGCATATGAAAACAACACGCCTACCTTTGTTGCACATAGCTGCCTGCCTGTCTCTAGTTACCCCACTGGCTGTAGCTGCGTCCCTTCCGACATGGAATAACACCAACTGTAACGATAAACTGAAAATTAACAGTATAAACCTGCATCATTTTGGACTCTGGTATTTGCTGAATCCGGGTGACCTGACAATCGATGGTGGTGCCGCTGGTGATTCTGGCCTTCTTGGAATCTGTTGGGCCTATGTGTTAGCTCACACATCACTTGGGTATCCATGGTAACTACCACAACATGGTCATCTGCAGTTTACATCTAGCCCGTGGCATTGAATGGCATTTTAAAAGTGCTAAGGGTCCTGGTGCAATAATCCTCCCATGAGGATCAGCCTCAACGGCTTTGTAGATTGCACTCATGTCAGCAACTCCATATACATTTTTTTTTCTTCATGCTTCTTTCTTCATCCTTTTTTCTTTCTGTCATTCAGACTTTCATTCATTCGATCTCTCTCACTCACTTGCTTTAACTCATTTGTTCTCACTCACTCACTCACTCACTCACTCACTCAATCACTCACTCACTCATTCACTCTCACTCACTCTCACTCTCTCACTCACTCGCTCACTAAGTCAGTCTCTCTCTCTCTCTCTCTTTTTCTTTTTATATATATTTTTTTCCGTCTTCTTCTTCTTCTTCTTCTTCTTCTTCTTCTTCTTCAGACCCTGTCATAGCACTAATGCCTTTCCAATACCACCAGCAGATGGAGACACTCCATTGCAACATTGGTTGTGAGCAGCAGTTTCTAAAAACAAATGCCTCATGGCGGATTTCCCATCCATCAATGGATGGTAAATTTTGTTTTTATCATTCACTGACCACAGAAACCAATGCATGGTCAAGCAACAGCAATGACACACCCTTGTGTATAGGCATGAGACCCTCATGTCATTTAACAGGATTCAGCACCACCCACAAGACAGCTACCTGTCATGTCATGTCAAACCTGCACAGGTGTGCTAGATTATTATTATTTAGTTTTATTTTATTTTTTTACACCAATCAGTGTGCAAACATGGTCATTAAAACGCTAAATGAATAGACGTTCATAAACCAGTCAGTGCAACTCATCATTTTGGTCTCCAATTCTCAAACTCAAATTCTCACCCACGGAGGATTAAATGAGAATCTTTCTTGTTTAACACTGGAATGGGGTGGTGCACTGTTCACTACCCGAAGATACTGCCACATCGGGTCAATGCATAGGGCGACAGAAGCAAGCTTCCAAATCAGCTCCCTTTCTCAAAAATCCATTTAATTTATGGTCCCCAGATAGGGAACGTATGTATCAGTATGTGCTCACAAGTCACCCAAGTGCAAGTATTCACACAAAAAAAAACGTGCCTCAGGATGCGATCTGTCGCAAGATCCTTTCTTTTTTTACACTTGATCTAAGCCAAAAGGCCTAGAGGGGATAACCGGGAAAGGGGTGGACCCAACCATGTCCCCTTCATGAGCACTCACATTACTCATAGGAATGGAAGGAAGGCTGGCAGCCAACCAGCCTCCCATACACTTTCTGGGTGGGTGGCAGTCAGCCACCCATACATACATACAGCACAGGCTAAACCCACATCATCACTTAAAAAAAGGACAGGCGACCATTGCACTCTGATGGAGCATTTAGCAATGCAATCCATAGCCTGGCTTTTGCCTGAACCCCCATCACTCCTCCTCTTGCATATAAGACAATATTTCAGATCTGCATATGAAAACAACACGCCTACCTTTGTTGCACATAGCTGCCTGCCTGTCTCTAGTTACCCCACTGGCTGTAGCTGCGTCCCTTCCGACATGGAATAACACCAACTGTAACGATAAACTGAAAATTAACAGTATAAACCTGCATCATTTTGGACTCTGGTATTTGCTGAATCCGGGTGACCTGACAATCGATGGTGGTGCCGCTGGTGATTCTGGCCTTCTTGGAATCTGTTGGGCCTATGTGTTAGCTCACACATCACTTGGGTATCCATGGTAACTACCACAACATGGTCATCTGCAGTTTACATCTAGCCCGTGGCATTGAATGGCATTTTAAAAGTGCTAAGGGTCCTGGTGCAATAATCCTCCCATGAGGATCAGCCTCAACGGCTTTGTAGATTGCACTCATGTCAGCAACTCCATATACATTTTTTTTTCTTCATGCTTCTTTCTTCATCCTTTTTTCTTTCTGTCATTCAGACTTTCATTCATTCGATCTCTCTCACTCACTTGCTTTAACTCATTTGTTCTCACTCACTCACTCACTCACTCAATCACTCACTCACTCATTCACTCTCACTCACTCTCACTCTCTCACTCACTCGCTCACTAAGTCAGTCTCTCTCTCTCTCTCTCTTTTTCTTTTTATATATATTTTTTTCCGTCTTCTTCTTCTTCTTCTTCTTCTTCTTCAGACCCTGTCATAGCACTAATGCCTTTCCAATACCACCAGCAGATGGAGACACTCCATTGCAACATTGGTTGTGAGCAGCAGTTTCTAAAAACAAATGCCTCATGGCGGATTTCCCATCCATCAATGGATGGTAAATTTTGTTTTTATCATTCACTGACCACAGAAACCAATGCATGGTCAAGCAACAGCAATGACACACCCTTGTGTATAGGCATGAGACCCTCATGTCATTTAACAGGATTCAGCACCACCCACAAGACAGCTACCTGTCATGTCATGTCAAACCTGCACAGGTGTGCTAGATTATTATTATTATTTAGTTTTATTTTATTTTTTTACACCAATCAGTGTGCAAACATGGTCATTAAAACGCTAAATGAATAGACGTTCATAAACCAGTCAGTGCAACTCATCATTTTGGTCTCCAATTCTCAAACTCAAATTCTCACCCACGGAGGATTAAATGAGAATCTTTCTTGTTTAACACTGGAATGGGGTGGTGCACTGTTCACTACCCGAAGATACTGCCACATCGGGTCAATGCATAGGGCGACAGAAGCAAGCTTCCAAATCAGCTCCCTTTCTCAAAAATCCATTTAATTTATGGTCCCCAGATAGGGAACGTATGTATCAGTATGTGCTCACAAGTCACCCAAGTGCAAGTATTCACACAAAAAAAAACGTGCCTCAGGATGCGATCTGTCGCAAGATCCTTTCTTTTTTTACACTTGATCTAAGCCAAAAGGCCTAGAGGGGATAACCGGGAAAGGGGTGGACCCAACCATGTCCCCTTCATGAGCACTCACATTACTCATAGGAATGGAAGGAAGGCTGGCAGCCAACCAGCCTCCCATACACTTTCTGGGTGGGTGGCAGTCAGCCACCCATACATACATACAGCACAGGCTAAACCCACATCATCACTTAAAAAAAGGACAGGCGACCATTGCACTCTGATGGAGCATTTAGCAATGCAATCCATAGCCTGGCTTTTGCCTGAACCCCCATCACTCCTCCTCTTGCATATAAGACAATATTTCAGATCTGCATATGAAAACAACACGCCTACCTTTGTTGAACATAGCTGCCTGCCTGTCTCTAGTTACCCCACTGGCTGTAGCTGCGTCCCTTCCGACATGGAATAACACCAACTGTAACGATAAACTGAAAATTAACAGTATAAACCTGCATCATTTTGGACTCTGGTATTTGCTGAATCCGGGTGACCTGACAATCGATGGTGGTGCCGCTGGTGATTCTGGCCTTCTTGGAATCTGTTGGGCCTATGTGTTAGCTCACACATCACTTGGGTATCCATGGTAACTACCACAACATGGTCATCTGCAGTTTACATCTAGCCCGTGGCATTGAATGGCATTTTAAAAGTGCTAAGGGTCCTGGTGCAATAATCCTCCCATGAGGATCAGCCTCAACGGCTTTGTAGATTGCACTCATGTCAGCAACTCCATATACATTTTTTTTTCTTCATGCTTCTTTCTTCATCCTTTTTTCTTTCTGTCATTCAGACTTTCATTCATTCGATCTCTCTCACTCACTTGCTTTAACTCATTTGTTCTCACTCACTCACTCACTCACTCAATCACTCACTCACTCATTCACTCTCACTCACTCTCACTCTCTCACTCACTCGCTCACTAAGTCAGTCTCTCTCTCTCTCTCTCTTTTTCTTTTTATATATATTTTTTTCCGTCTTCTTCTTCTTCTTCTTCTTCTTCTTCAGACCCTGTCATAGCACTAATGCCTTTCCAATACCACCAGCAGATGGAGACACTCCATTGCAACATTGGTTGTGAGCAGCAGTTTCTAAAAACAAATGCCTCATGGCGGATTTCCCATCCATCAATGGATGGTAAATTTTGTTTTTATCATTCACTGACCACAGAAACCAATGCATGGTCAAGCAACAGCAATGACACACCCTTGTGTATAGGCATGAGACCCTCATGTCATTTAACAGGATTCAGCACCACCCACAAGACAGCTACCTGTCATGTCATGTCAAACCTGCACAGGTGTGCTAGATTATTATTATTTAGTTTTATTTTATTTTTTTACACCAATCAGTGTGCAAACATGGTCATTAAAACGCTAAATGAATAGACGTTCATAAACCAGTCAGTGCAACTCATCATTTTGGTCTCCAATTCTCAAACTCAAATTCTCACCCACGGAGGATTAAATGAGAATCTTTCTTGTTTAACACTGGAATGGGGTGGTGCACTGTTCACTACCCGAAGATACTGCCACATCGGGTCAATGCATAGGGCGACAGAAGCAAGCTTCCAAATCAGCTCCCTTTCTCAAAAATCCATTTAATTTATGGTCCCCAGATAGGGAACGTATGTATCAGTATGTGCTCACAAGTCACCCAAGTGCAAGTATTCACACAAAAAAAAACGTGCCTCAGGATGCGATCTGTCGCAAGATCCTTTCTTTTTTTACACTTGATCTAAGCCAAAAGGCCTAGAGGGGATAACCGGGAAAGGGGTGGACCCAACCATGTCCCCTTCATGAGCACTCACATTACTCATAGGAATGGAAGGAAGGCTGGCAGCCAACCAGCCTCCCATACACTTTCTGGGTGGGTGGCAGTCAGCCACCCATACATACATACAGCACAGGCTAAACCCACATCATCACTTAAAAAAAGGACAGGCAACCATTGCACTCTGATGGAGCATTTAGCAATGCAATCCATAGCCTGGCTTTTGCCTGAACCCCCATCACTCCTCCTCTTGCATATAAGACAATATTTCAGATCTGCATATGAAAACAACACGCCTACCTTTGTTGCACATAGCTGCCTGCCTGTCTCTAGTTACCCCACTGGCTGTAGCTGCGTCCCTTCCGACATGGAATAACACCAACTGTAACGATAAACTGAAAATTAACAGTATAAACCTGCATCATTTTGGACTCTTGTATTTGCTGAATCCGGGTGACCTGACAATCGATGGTGGTGCCGCTGGTGATTCTGGCCTTCTTGGAATCTGTTGGGCCTATGTGTTAGCTCACACATCACTTGGGTATCCATGGTAACTACCACAACATGGTCATCTGCAGTTTACATCTAGCCCGTGGCATTGAATGGCATTTTAAAAGTGCTAAGGGTCCTGGTGCAATAATCCTCCCATGAGGATCAGCCTCAACGGCTTTGTAGATTGCACTCATGTCAGCAACTCCATATACATTTTTTTTTCTTCATGCTTCTTTCTTCATCCTTTTTTCTTTCTGTCATTCAGACTTTCATTCATTCGATCTCTCTCACTCACTTGCTTTAACTCATTTGTTCTCACTCACTCACTCACTCACTCACTCAATCACTCACTCACTCATTCACTCTCACTCACTCTCACTCTCTCACTCACTCGCTCACTAAGTCAGTCTCTCTCTCTCTCTCTCTTTTTCTTTTTATATATATTTTTTTCCGTCTTCTTCTTCTTCTTCTTCTTCTTCTTCAGACCCTGTCATAGCACTAATGCCTTTCCAATACCACCAGCAGATGGAGACACTCCATTGCAACATTGGTTGTGAGCAGCAGTTTCTAAAAACAAATGCCTCATGGCGGATTTCCCATCCATCAATGGATGGTAAATTTTGTTTTTATCATTCACTGACCACAGAAACCAATGCATGGTCAAGCAACAGCAATGACACACCCTTGTGTATAGGCATGAGACCCTCATGTCATTTAACAGGATTCAGCACCACCCACAAGACAGCTACCTGTCATGTCATGTCAAACCTGCACAGGTGTGCTAGATTATTATTATTTAGTTTTATTTTATTTTTTTACACCAATCAGTGTGCAAACATGGTCATTAAAACGCTAAATGAATAGACGTTCATAAACCAGTCAGTGCAACTCATCATTTTGGTCTCCAATTCTCAAACTCAAATTCTCACCCACGGAGGATTAAATGAGAATCTTTCTTGTTTAACACTGGAATGGGGTGGTGCACTGTTCACTACCCGAAGATACTGCCACATCGGGTCAATGCATAGGGCGACAGAAGCAAGCTTCCAAATCAGCTCCCTTTCTCAAAAATCCATTTAATTTATGGTCCCCAGATAGGGAACGTATGTATCAGTATGTGCTCACAAGTCACCCAAGTGCAAGTATTCACACAAAAAAAAACGTGCCTCAGGATGCGATCTGTCGCAAGATCCTTTCTTTTTTTACACTTGATCTAAGCCAAAAGGCCTAGAGGGGATAACCGGGAAAGGGGTGGACCCAACCATGTCCCCTTCATGAGCACTCACATTACTCATAGGAATGGAAGGAAGGCTGGCAGCCAACCAGCCTCCCATACACTTTCTGGGTGGGTGGCAGTCAGCCACCCATACATACATACAGCACAGGCTAAACCCACATCATCACTTAAAAAAAGGACAGGCGACCATTGCACTCTGATGGAGCATTTAGCAATGCAATCCATAGCCTGGCTTTTGCCTGAACCCCCATCACTCCTCCTCTTGCATATAAGACAATATTTCAGATCTGCATATGAAAACAACACGCCTACCTTTGTTGCACATAGCTGCCTGCCTGTCTCTAGTTACCCCACTGGCTGTAGCTGCGTCCCTTCTGACATGGAATAACACCAACTGTAACGATAAACTGAAAATTAACAGTATAAACCTGCATCATTTTGGACTCTGGTATTTGCTGAATCCGGGTGACCTGACAATCGATGGTGGTGCCGCTGGTGATTCTGGCCTTCTTGGAATCTGTTGGGCCTATGTGTTAGCTCACACATCACTTGGGTATCCATGGTAACTACCACAACATGGTCATCTGCAGTTTACATCTAGCCCGTGGCATTGAATGGCATTTTAAAAGTGCTAAGGGTCCTGGTGCAATAATCCTCCCATGAGGATCAGCCTCAACGGCTTTGTAGATTGCACTCATGTCAGCAACTCCATATACATTTTTTTTTCTTCATGCTTCTTTCTTCATCCTTTTTTCTTTCTGTCATTCAGACTTTCATTCATTCGATCTCTCTCACTCACTTGCTTTAACTCATTTGTTCTCACTCACTCACTCACTCACTCACTCATTCACTCTCACTCACTCTCACTCTCTCACTCACTCGCTCACTAAGTCAGTCTCTCTCTCTCTCTCTCTTTTTCTTTTTATATATATTTTTTTTCCGTCTTCTTCTTCTTCTTCTTCTTCTTCTTCTTCTTCAGACCCTGTCATAGCACTAATGCCTTTCCAATACCACCAGCAGATGGAGACACTCCATTGCAACATTGGTTGTGAGCAGCAGTTTCTAAAAACAAATGCCTCATGGCGGATTTCCCATCCATCAATGGATGGTAAATTTTGTTTTTATCATTCACTGACCACAGAAACCAATGCATGGTCAAGCAACAGCAATGACACACCCTTGTGTATAGGCATGAGACCCTCATGTCATTTAACAGGATTCAGCACCACCCACAAGACAGCTACCTGTCATGTCATGTCAAACCTGCACAGGTGTGCTAGATTATTATTATTTAGTTTTATTTTATTTTTTTACACCAATCAGTGTGCAAACATGGTCATTAAAACGCTAAATGAATAGACGTTCATAAACCAGTCAGTGCAACTCATCATTTTGGTCTCCAATTCTCAAACTCAAATTCTCACCCACGGAGGATTAAATGAGAATCTTTCTTGTTTAACACTGGAATGGGGTGGTGCACTGTTCACTACCCGAAGATACTGCCACATCGGGTCAATGCATAGGGCGACAGAAGCAAGCTTCCAAATCAGCTCCCTTTCTCAAAAATCCATTTAATTTATGGTCCCCAGATAGGGAACGTATGTATCAGTATGTGCTCACAAGTCACCCAAGTGCAAGTATTCACACAAAAAAAAACGTGCCTCAGGATGCGATCTGTCGCAAGATCCTTTCTTTTTTTACACTTGATCTAAGCCAAAAGGCCTAGAGGGGATAACCGGGAAAGGGGTGGACCCAACCATGTCCCCTTCATGAGCACTCACATTACTCATAGGAATGGAAGGAAGGCTGGCAGCCAACCAGCCTCCCATACACTTTCTGGGTGGGTGGCAGTCAGCCACCCATACATACATACAGCACAGGCTAAACCCACATCATCACTTAAAAAAAGGACAGGCGACCATTGCACTCTGATGGAGCATTTAGCAATGCAATCCATAGCCTGGCTTTTGCCTGAACCCCCATCACTCCTCCTCTTGCATATAAGACAATATTTCAGATCTGCATATGAAAACAACACGCCTACCTTTGTTGCACATAGCTGCCTGCCTGTCTCTAGTTACCCCACTGGCTGTAGCTGCGTCCCTTCCGACATGGAATAACACCAACTGTAACGATAAACTGAAAATTAACAGTATAAACCTGCATCATTTTGGACTCTGGTATTTGCTGAATCCGGGTGACCTGACAATCGATGGTGGTGCCGCTGGTGATTCTGGCCTTCTTGGAATCTGTTGGGCCTATGTGTTAGCTCACACATCACTTGGGTATCCATGGTAACTACCACAACATGGTCATCTGCAGTTTACATCTAGCCCGTGGCATTGAATGGCATTTTAAAAGTGCTAAGGGTCCTGGTGCAATAATCCTCCCATGAGGATCAGCCTCAACGGCTTTGTAGATTGCACTCATGTCAGCAACTCCATATACATTTTTTTTTCTTCATGCTTCTTTCTTCATCCTTTTTTCTTTCTGTCATTCAGACTTTCATTCATTCGATCTCTCTCACTCACTTGCTTTAACTCATTTGTTCTCACTCACTCACTCACTCACTCACTCACTCAATCACTCACTCACTCATTCACTCACTCTCACTCACTCTCTCTCACTCACTCGCTCACTAAGTCAGTCTCTCTCTCTCTCTCTCTTTTTCTTTTTATATATATTTTTTTCCGTCTTCTTCTTCTTCTTCTTCTTCTTCTTCTTCTTCAGACCCTGTCATAGCACTAATGCCTTTCCAATACCACCAGCAGATGGAGACACTCCATTGCAACATTGGTTGTGAGCAGCAGTTTCTAAAAACAAATGCCTCATGGCGGATTTCCCATCCATCAATGGATGGTAAATTTTGTTTTTATCATTCACTGACCACAGAAACCAATGCATGGTCAAGCAACAGCAATGACACACCCTTGTGTATAGGCATGAGACCCTCATGTCATTTAACAGGATTCAGCACCACCCACAAGACAGCTACCTGTCATGTCATGTCAAACCTGCACAGGTGTGCTAGATTATTATTATTTAGTTTTATTTTATTTTTTTACACCAATCAGTGTGCAAACATGGTCATTAAAACGCTAAATGAATAGACGTTCATAAACCAGTCAGTGCAACTCATCATTTTGGTCTCCAATTCTCAAACTCAAATTCTCACCCACGGAGGATTAAATGAGAATCTTTCTTGTTTAACACTGGAATGGGGTGGTGCACTGTTCACTACCCGAAGATACTGCCACATCGGGTCAATGCATAGGGCGACAGAAGCAAGCTTCCAAATCAGCTCCCTTTCTCAAAAATCCATTTAATTTATGGTCCCCAGATAGGGAACGTATGTATCAGTATGTGCTCACAAGTCACCCAAGTGCAAGTATTCACACAAAAAAAAAACGTGCCTCAGGATGCGATCTGTCGCAAGATCCTTTCTTTTTTTACACTTGATCTAAGCCAAAAGGCCTAGAGGGGATAACCGGGAAAGGGGTGGACCCAACCATGTCCCCTTCATGAGCACTCACATTACTCATAGGAATGGAAGGAAGGCTGGCAGCCAACCAGCCTCCCATACACTTTCTGGGTGGGTGGCAGTCAGCCACCCATACATACATACAGCACAGGCTAAACCCACATCATCACTTAAAAAAAGGACAGGCGACCATTGCACTCTGATGGAGCATTTAGCAATGCAATCCATAGCCTGGCTTTTGCCTGAACCCCCATCACTCCTCCTCTTGCATATAAGACAATATTTCAGATCTGCATATGAAAACAACACGCCTACCTTTGTTGCACATAGCTGCCTGCCTGTCTCTAGTTACCCCACTGGCTGTAGCTGCGTCCCTTCCGACATGGAATAACACCAACTGTAACGATAAACTGAAAATTAACAGTATAAACCTGCATCATTTTGGACTCTGGTATTTGCTGAATCCGGGTGACCTGACAATCGATGGTGGTGCCGCTGGTGATTCTGGCCTTCTTGGAATCTGTTGGGCCTATGTGTTAGCTCACACATCACTTGGGTATCCATGGTAACTACCACAACATGGTCATCTGCAGTTTACATCTAGCCCGTGGCATTGAATGGCATTTTAAAAGTGCTAAGGGTCCTGGTGCAATAATCCTCCCATGAGGATCAGCCTCAACGGCTTTGTAGATTGCACTCATGTCAGCAACTCCATATACATTTTTTTTTCTTCATGCTTCTTTCTTCATCCTTTTTTCTTTCTGTCATTCAGACTTTCATTCATTCGATCTCTCTCACTCACTTGCTTTAACTCATTTGTTCTCACTCACTCACTCACTCACTCAATCACTCACTCACTCATTCACTCTCACTCACTCTCACTCTCTCACTCACTCGCTCACTAAGTCAGTCTCTCTCTCTCTCTCTCTTTTTCTTTTTATATATATTTTTTTCCGTCTTCTTCTTCTTCTTCTTCTTCTTCTTCTTCTTCAGACCCTGTCATAGCACTAATGCCTTTCCAATACCACCAGCAGATGGAGACACTCCATTGCAACATTGGTTGTGAGCAGCAGTTTCTAAAAACAAATGCCTCATGGCGGATTTCCCATCCATCAATGGATGGTAAATTTTGTTTTTATCATTCACTGACCACAGAAACCAATGCATGGTCAAGCAACAGCAATGACACACCCTTGTGTATAGGCATGAGACCCTCATGTCATTTAACAGGATTCAGCACCACCCACAAGACAGCTACCTGTCATGTCATGTCAAACCTGCACAGGTGTGCTAGATTATTATTATTTAGTTTTATTTTATTTTTTTACACCAATCAGTGTGCAAACATGGTCATTAAAACGCTAAATGAATAGACGTTCATAAACCAGTCAGTGCAACTCATCATTTTGGTCTCCAATTCTCAAACTCAAATTCTCACCCACGGAGGATTAAATGAGAATCTTTCTTGTTTAACACTGGAATGGGGTGGTGCACTGTTCACTACCCGAAGATACTGCCACATCGGGTCAATGCATAGGGCGACAGAAGCAAGCTTCCAAATCAGCTCCCTTTCTCAAAAATCCATTTAATTTATGGTCCCCAGATAGGGAACGTATGTATCAGTATGTGCTCACAAGTCACCCAAGTGCAAGTATTCACACAAAAAAAAAACGTGCCTCAGGATGCGATCTGTCGCAAGATCCTTTCTTTTTTTACACTTGATCTAAGCCAAAAGGCCTAGAGGGGATAACCGGGAAAGGGGTGGACCCAACCATGTCCCCTTCATGAGCACTCACATTACTCATAGGAATGGAAGGAAGGCTGGCAGCCAACCAGCCTCCCATACACTTTCTGGGTGGGTGGCAGTCAGCCACCCATACATACATACAGCACAGGCTAAACCCACATCATCACTTAAAAAAAGGACAGGCGACCATTGCACTCTGATGGAGCATTTAGCAATGCAATCCATAGCCTGGCTTTTGCCTGAACCCCCATCACTCCTCCTCTTGCATATAAGACAATATTTCAGATCTGCATATGAAAACAACACGCCTACCTTTGTTGCACATAGCTGCCTGCCTGTCTCTAGTTACCCCACTGGCTGTAGCTGCGTCCCTTCCGACATGGAATAACACCAACTGTAACGATAAACTGAAAATTAACAGTATAAACCTGCATCATTTTGGACTCTGGTATTTGCTGAATCCGGGTGACCTGACAATCGATGGTGGTGCCGCTGGTGATTCTGGCCTTCTTGGAATCTGTTGGGCCTATGTGTTAGCTCACACATCACTTGGGTATCCATGGTAACTACCACAACATGGTCATCTGCAGTTTACATCTAGCCCGTGGCATTGAATGGCATTTTAAAAGTGCTAAGGGTCCTGGTGCAATAATCCTCCCATGAGGATCAGCCTCAACGGCTTTGTAGATTGCACTCATGTCAGCAACTCCATATACATTTTTTTTTCTTCATGCTTCTTTCTTCATCCTTTTTTCTTTCTGTCATTCAGACTTTCATTCATTCGATCTCTCTCACTCACTTGCTTTAACTCATTTGTTCTCACTCACTCACTCACTCACTCACTCAATCACTCACTCAATCACTCACTCACTCATTCACTCTCACTCACTCTCACTCTCTCACTCACTCGCTCACTAAGTCAGTCTCTCTCTCTCTCTCTCTTTTTCTTTTTATATATATTTTTTTCCGTCTTCTTCTTCTTCTTCTTCTTCTTCTTCTTCTTCAGACCCTGTCATAGCACTAATGCCTTTCCAATACCACCAGCAGATGGAGACACTCCATTGCAACATTGGTTGTGAGCAGCAGTTTCTAAAAACAAATGCCTCATGGCGGATTTCCCATCCATCAATGGATGGTAAATTTTGTTTTTATCATTCACTGACCACAGAAACCAATGCATGGTCAAGCAACAGCAATGACACACCCTTGTGTATAGGCATGAGACCCTCATGTCATTTAACAGGATTCAGCACCACCCACAAGACAGCTACCTGTCATGTCATGTCAAACCTGCACAGGTGTGCTAGATTATTATTATTTAGTTTTATTTTATTTTTTTACACCAATCAGTGTGCAAACATGGTCATTAAAACGCTAAATGAATAGACGTTCATAAACCAGTCAGTGCAACTCATCATTTTGGTCTCCAATTCTCAAACTCAAATTCTCACCCACGGAGGATTAAATGAGAATCTTTCTTGTTTAACACTGGAATGGGGTGGTGCACTGTTCACTACCCGAAGATACTGCCACATCGGGTCAATGCATAGGGCGACAGAAGCAAGCTTCCAAATCAGCTCCCTTTCTCAAAAATCCATTTAATTTATGGTCCCCAGATAGGGAACGTATGTATCAGTATGTGCTCACAAGTCACCCAAGTGCAAGTATTCACACAAAAAAAAACGTGCCTCAGGATGCGATCTGTCGCAAGATCCTTTCTTTTTTTACACTTGATCTAAGCCAAAAGGCCTAGAGGGGATAACCGGGAAAGGGGTGGACCCAACCATGTCCCCTTCATGAGCACTCACATTACTCATAGGAATGGAAGGAAGGCTGGCAGCCAACCAGCCTCCCATACACTTTCTGGGTGGGTGGCAGTCAGCCACCCATACATACATACAGCACAGGCTAAACCCACATCATCACTTAAAAAAAGGACAGGCGACCATTGCACTCTGATGGAGCATTTAGCAATGCAATCCATAGCCTGGCTTTTGCCTGAACCCCCATCACTCCTCCTCTTGCATATAAGACAATATTTCAGATCTGCATATGAAAACAACACGCCTACCTTTGTTGCACATAGCTGCCTGCCTGTCTCTAGTTACCCCACTGGCTGTAGCTGCGTCCCTTCCGACATGGAATAACACCAACTGTAACGATAAACTGAAAATTAACAGTATAAACCTGCATCATTTTGGACTCTGGTATTTGCTGAATCCGGGTGACCTGACAATCGATGGTGGTGCCGCTGGTGATTCTGGCCTTCTTGGAATCTGTTGGGCCTATGTGTTAGCTCACACATCACTTGGGTATCCATGGTAACTACCACAACATGGTCATCTGCAGTTTACATCTAGCCCGTGGCATTGAATGGCATTTTAAAAGTGCTAAGGGTCCTGGTGCAATAATCCTCCCATGAGGATCAGCCTCAACGGCTTTGTAGATTGCACTCATGTCAGCAACTCCATATACATTTTTTTTTCTTCATGCTTCTTTCTTCATCCTTTTTTCTTTCTGTCATTCAGACTTTCATTCATTCGATCTCTCTCACTCACTTGCTTTAACTCATTTGTTCTCACTCACTCACTCACTCACTCACTCAATCACTCACTCACTCATTCACTCTCACTCACTCTCACTCTCTCACTCACTCGCTCACTAAGTCAGTCTCTCTCTCTCTCTCTCTTTTTCTTTTTATATATATTTTTTTCCGTCTTCTTCTTCTTCTTCTTCTTCTTCTTCTTCTTCAGACCCTGTCATAGCACTAATGCCTTTCCAATACCACCAGCAGATGGAGACACTCCATTGCAACATTGGTTGTGAGCAGCAGTTTCTAAAAACAAATGCCTCATGGCGGATTTCCCATCCATCAATGGATGGTAAATTTTGTTTTTATCATTCACTGACCACAGAAACCAATGCATGGTCAAGCAACAGCAATGACACACCCTTGTGTATAGGCATGAGACCCTCATGTCATTTAACAGGATTCAGCACCACCCACAAGACAGCTACCTGTCATGTCATGTCAAACCTGCACAGGTGTGCTAGATTATTATTATTTAGTTTTATTTTATTTTTTTACACCAATCAGTGTGCAAACATGGTCATTAAAACGCTAAATGAATAGACGTTCATAAACCAGTCAGTGCAACTCATCATTTTGGTCTCCAATTCTCAAACTCAAATTCTCACCCACGGAGGATTAAATGAGAATCTTTCTTGTTTAACACTGGAATGGGGTGGTGCACTGTTCACTACCCGAAGATACTGCCACATCGGGTCAATGCATAGGGCGACAGAAGCAAGCTTCCAAATCAGCTCCCTTTCTCAAAAATCCATTTAATTTATGGTCCCCAGATAGGGAACGTATGTATCAGTATGTGCTCACAAGTCACCCAAGTGCAAGTATTCACACAAAAAAAAACGTGCCTCAGGATGCGATCTGTCGCAAGATCCTTTCTTTTTTTACACTTGATCTAAGCCAAAAGGCCTAGAGGGGATAACCGGGAAAGGGGTGGACCCAACCATGTCCCCTTCATGAGCACTCACATTACTCATAGGAATGGAAGGAAGGCTGGCAGCCAACCAGCCTCCCATACACTTTCTGGGTGGGTGGCAGTCAGCCACCCATACATACATACAGCACAGGCTAAACCCACATCATCACTTAAAAAAAGGACAGGCGACCATTGCACTCTGATGGAGCATTTAGCAATGCAATCCATAGCCTGGCTTTTGCCTGAACCCCCATCACTCCTCCTCTTGCATATAAGACAATATTTCAGATCTGCATATGAAAACAACACGCCTACCTTTGTTGCACATAGCTGCCTGCCTGTCTCTAGTTACCCCACTGGCTGTAGCTGCGTCCCTTCCGACATGGAATAACACCAACTGTAACGATAAACTGAAAATTAACAGTATAAACCTGCATCATTTTGGACTCTGGTATTTGCTGAATCCGGGTGACCTGACAATCGATGGTGGTGCCGCTGGTGATTCTGGCCTTCTTGGAATCTGTTGGGCCTATGTGTTAGCTCACACATCACTTGGGTATCCATGGTAACTACCACAACATGGTCATCTGCAGTTTACATCTAGCCCGTGGCATTGAATGGCATTTTAAAAGTGCTAAGGGTCCTGGTGCAATAATCCTCCCATGAGGATCAGCCTCAACGGCTTTGTAGATTGCACTCATGTCAGCAACTCCATATACATTTTTTTTTCTTCATGCTTCTTTCTTCATCCTTTTTTCTTTCTGTCATTCAGACTTTCATTCATTCGATCTCTCTCACTCACTTGCTTTAACTCATTTGTTCTCACTCACTCACTCACTCAATCACTCACTCACTCATTCACTCTCACTCACTCTCACTCTCTCACTCACTCGCTCACTAAGTCAGTCTCTCTCTCTCTCTCTCTTTTTCTTTTTATATATATTTTTTTCCGTCTTCTTCTTCTTCTTCTTCTTCTTCTTCAGACCCTGTCATAGCACTAATGCCTTTCCAATACCACCAGCAGATGGAGACACTCCATTGCAACATTGGTTGTGAGCAGCAGTTTCTAAAAACAAATGCCTCATGGCGGATTTCCCATCCATCAATGGATGGTAAATTTTGTTTTTATCATTCACTGACCACAGAAACCAATGCATGGTCAAGCAACAGCAATGACACACCCTTGTGTATAGGCATGAGACCCTCATGTCATTTAACAGGATTCAGCACCACCCACAAGACAGCTACCTGTCATGTCATGTCAAACCTGCACAGGTGTGCTAGATTATTATTATTTAGTTTTATTTTATTTTTTTACACCAATCAGTGTGCAAACATGGTCATTAAAACGCTAAATGAATAGACGTTCATAAACCAGTCAGTGCAACTCATCATTTTGGTCTCCAATTCTCAAACTCAAATTCTCACCCACGGAGGATTAAATGAGAATCTTTCTTGTTTAACACTGGAATGGGGTGGTGCACTGTTCACTACCCGAAGATACTGCCACATCGGGTCAATGCATAGGGCGACAGAAGCAAGCTTCCAAATCAGCTCCCTTTCTCAAAAATCCATTTAATTTATGGTCCCCAGATAGGGAACGTATGTATCAGTATGTGCTCACAAGTCACCCAAGTGCAAGTATTCACACAAAAAAAAACGTGCCTCAGGATGCGATCTGTCGCAAGATCCTTTCTTTTTTTACACTTGATCTAAGCCAAAAGGCCTAGAGGGGATAACCGGGAAAGGGGTGGACCCAACCATGTCCCCTTCATGAGCACTCACATTACTCATAGGAATGGAAGGAAGGCTGGCAGCCAACCAGCCTCCCATACACTTTCTGGGTGGGTGGCAGTCAGCCACCCATACATACATACAGCACAGGCTAAACCCACATCATCACTTAAAAAAAGGACAGGCGACCATTGCACTCTGATGGAGCATTTAGCAATGCAATCCATAGCCTGGCTTTTGCCTGAACCCCCATCACTCCTCCTCTTGCATATAAGACAATATTTCAGATCTGCATATGAAAACAACACGCCTACCTTTGTTGCACATAGCTGCGCCTGCCTGTCTCTAGTTACCCCACTGGCTGTAGCTGCGTCCCTTCCGACATGGAATAACACCAACTGTAACGATAAACTGAAAATTAACAGTATAAACCTGCATCATTTTGGACTCTGGTATTTGCTGAATCCGGGTGACCTGACAATCGATGGTGGTGCCGCTGGTGATTCTGGCCTTCTTGGAATCTGTTGGGCCTATGTGTTAGCTCACACATCACTTGGGTATCCATGGTAACTACCACAACATGGTCATCTGCAGTTTACATCTAGCCCGTGGCATTGAATGGCATTTTAAAAGTGCTAAGGGTCCTGGTGCAATAATCCTCCCATGAGGATCAGCCTCAACGGCTTTGTAGATTGCACTCATGTCAGCAACTCCATATACATTTTTTTTTCTTCATGCTTCTTTCTTCATCCTTTTTTCTTTCTGTCATTCAGACTTTCATTCATTCGATCTCTCTCACTCACTTGCTTTAACTCATTTGTTCTCACTCACTCACTCACTCACTCAATCACTCACTCACTCATTCACTCTCACTCACTCTCACTCTCTCACTCACTCGCTCACTAAGTCAGTCTCTCTCTCTCTCTCTCTTTTTCTTTTTATATATATTTTTTTCCGCGTCTTCTTCTTCTTCTTCTTCTTCTTCTTCTTCTTCTTCTTCAGACCCTGTCATAGCACTAATGCCTTTCCAATACCACCAGCAGATGGAGACACTCCATTGCAACATTGGTTGTGAGCAGCAGTTTCTAAAAACAAATGCCTCATGGCGGATTTCCCATCCATCAATGGATGGTAAATTTAGTTTTTATCATTCACTGACCACAGAAACCAATGCATGGTCAAGCAACAGCAATGACACACCCTTGTGTATAGGCATGAGACCCTCATGTCATTTAACAGGATTCAGCACCACCCACAAGACAGCTACCTGTCATGTCATGTCAAACCTGCACAGGTGTGCTAGATTATTATTATTTAGTTTATTTTATTTTTTTACACCAATCAGTGTGCAAACATGGTCATTAAAACGCTAAATGAATAGACGTTCATAAACCAGTCAGTGCAACTCATCATTTTGGTCTCCAATTCTCAAACTCAAATTCTCACCCACGGAGGATTAAATGAGAATCTTTCTTGTTTAACACTGGAATGGGGTGGTGCACTGTTCACTACCCGAAGATACTGCCACATCGGGTCAATGCATAGGGCGACAGAAGCAAGCTTCCAAATCAGCTCCCTTTCTCAAAAATCCATTTAATTTATGGTCCCCAGATAGGGAACGTATGTATCAGTATGTGCTCACAAGTCACCCAAGTGCAAAAGTATTCACACAAAAAAAAACGTGCCTCAGGATGCGATCTGTCGCAAGATCCTTTCTTTTTTTACACTTGATCTAAGCCAAAAGGCCTAGAGGGGATAACCGGGAAAGGGGTGGACCCAACCATGTCCCCTTCATGAGCACTCACATTACTCATAGGAATGGAAGGAAGGCTGGCAGCCAACCAGCCTCCCATACACTTTCTGGGTGGGTGGCAGTCAGCCACCCATACATACATACAGCACAGGCTAAACCCACATCATCACTTAAAAAAAGGACAGGCGACCATTGCACTCTGATGGAGCATTTAGCAATGCAATCCATAGCCTGGCTTTTGCCTGAACCCCCATCACTCCTCCTCTTGCATATAAGACAATATTTCAGATCTGCATATGAAAACAACACGCCTACCTTTGTTGCACATAGCTGCCTGCCTGTCTCTAGTTACCCCACTGGCTGTAGCTGCGTCCCTTCCGACATGGAATAACACCAACTGTAACGATAAACTGAAAATTAACAGTATAAACCTGCATCATTTTGGACTCTGGTATTTGCTGAATCCGGGTGACCTGACAATCGATGGTGGTGCCGCTGGTGATTCTGGCCTTCTTGGAATCTGTTGGGCCTATGTGTTAGCTCACACATCACTTGGGTATCCATGGTAACTACCACAACATGGTCATCTGCAGTTTACATCTAGCCCGTGGCATTGAATGGCATTTTAAAAGTGCTAAGGGTCCTGGTGCAATAATCCTCCCATGAGGATCAGCCTCAACGGCTTTGTAGATTGCACTCATGTCAGCAACTCCATATACATTTTTTTTTCTTCATGCTTCTTTCTTCATCCTTTTTTCTTTCTGTCATTCAGACTTTCATTCATTCGATCTCTCTCACTCACTTGCTTTAACTCATTTGTTCTCACTCACTCACTCACTCACTCAATCACTCACTCACTCATTCACTCTCACTCACTCTCACTCTCTCACTCACTCGCTCACTAAGTCAGTCTCTCTCTCTCTCTCTCTTTTTCTTTTTATATATATTTTTTTCCGTCTTCTTCTTCTTCTTCTTCTTCTTCTTCAGACCCTGTCATAGCACTAATGCCTTTCCAATACCACCAGCAGATGGAGACACTCCATTGCAACATTGGTTGTGAGCAGCAGTTTCTAAAAACAAATGCCTCATGGCGGATTTCCCATCCATCAATGGATGGTAAATTTTGTTTTTATCATTCACTGACCACAGAAACCAATGCATGGTCAAGCAACAGCAATGACACACCCTTGTGTATAGGCATGAGACCCTCATGTCATTTAACAGGATTCAGCACCACCCACAAGACAGCTACCTGTCATGTCATGTCAAACCTGCACAGGTGTGCTAGATTATTATTATTTAGTTTTATTTTATTTTTTTACACCAATCAGTGTGCAAACATGGTCATTAAAACGCTAAATGAATAGACGTTCATAAACCAGTCAGTGCAACTCATCATTTTGGTCTCCAATTCTCAAACTCAAATTCTCACCCACGGAGGATTAAATGAGAATCTTTCTTGTTTAACACTGGAATGGGGTGGTGCACTGTTCACTACCCGAAGATACTGCCACATCGGGTCAATGCATAGGGCGACAGAAGCAAGCTTCCAAATCAGCTCCCTTTCTCAAAAATCCATTTAATTTATGGTCCCCAGATAGGGAACGTATGTATCAGTATGTGCTCACAAGTCACCCAAGTGCAAGTATTCACACAAAAAAAAACGTGCCTCAGGATGCGATCTGTCGCAAGATCCTTTCTTTTTTTACACTTGATCTAAGCCAAAAGGCCTAGAGGGGATAACCGGGAAAGGGGTGGACCCAACCATGTCCCCTTCATGAGCACTCACATTACTCATAGGAATGGAAGGAAGGCTGGCAGCCAACCAGCCTCCCATACACTTTCTGGGTGGGTGGCAGTCAGCCACCCATACATACATACAGCACAGGCTAAACCCACATCATCACTTAAAAAAAGGACAGGCGACCATTGCACTCTGATGGAGCATTTAGCAATGCAATCCATAGCCTGGCTTTTGCCTGAACCCCCATCACTCCTCCTCTTGCATATAAGACAATATTTCAGATCTGCATATGAAAACAACACGCCTACCTTTGTTGCACATAGCTGCCTGCCTGTCTCTAGTTACCCCACTGGCTGTAGCTGCGTCCCTTCCGACATGGAATAACACCAACTGTAACGATAAACTGAAAATTAACAGTATAAACCTGCATCATTTTGGACTCTGGTATTTGCTGAATCCGGGTGACCTGACAATCGATGGTGGTGCCGCTGGTGATTCTGGCCTTCTTGGAATCTGTTGGGCCTATGTGTTAGCTCACACATCACTTGGGTATCCATGGTAACTACCACAACATGGTCATCTGCAGTTTACATCTAGCCCGTGGCATTGAATGGCATTTTAAAAGTGCTAAGGGTCCTGGTGCAATAATCCTCCCATGAGGATCAGCCTCAACGGCTTTGTAGATTGCACTCATGTCAGCAACTCCATATACATTTTTTTTTCTTCATGCTTCTTTCTTCATCCTTTTTTCTTTCTGTCATTCAGACTTTCATTCATTCGATCTCTCTCACTCACTTGCTTTAACTCATTTGTTCTCACTCACTCACTCACTCACTCAATCACTCACTCACTCATTCACTCTCACTCACTCTCACTCTCTCACTCACTCGCTCACTAAGTCAGTCTCTCTCTCTCTCTCTCTTTTTCTTTTTATATATATTTTTTTCTCTTCTTCTTCTTCTTCTTCTTCTTCTTCTTCTTCAGACCCTGTCATAGCACTAATGCCTTTCCAATACCACCAGCAGATGGAGACACTCCATTGCAACATTGGTTGTGAGCAGCAGTTTCTAAAAACAAATGCCTCATGGCGGATTTCCCATCCATCAATGGATGGTAAATTTTGTTTTTATCATTCACTGACCACAGAAACCAATGCATGGTCAAGCAACAGCAATGACACACCCTTGTGTATAGGCATGAGACCCTCATGTCATTTAACAGGATTCAGCACCACCCACAAGACAGCTACCTGTCATGTCATGTCAAACCTGCACAGGTGTGCTAGATTATTATTATTTAGTTTTATTTTATTTTTTTACACCAATCAGTGTGCAAACATGGTCATTAAAACGCTAAATGAATAGACGTTCATAAACCAGTCAGTGCAACTCATCATTTTGGTCTCCAATTCTCAAACTCAAATTCTCACCCACGGAGGATTAAATGAGAATCTTTCTTGTTTAACACTGGAATGGGGTGGTGCACTGTTCACTACCCGAAGATACTGCCACATCGGGTCAATGCATAGGGCGACAGAAGCAAGCTTCCAAATCAGCTCCCTTTCTCAAAAATCCATTTAATTTATGGTCCCCAGATAGGGAACGTATGTATCAGTATGTGCTCACAAGTCACCCAAGTGCAAGTATTCACACAAAAAAAAACGTGCCTCAGGATGCGATCTGTCGCAAGATCCTTTCTTTTTTTACACTTGATCTAAGCCAAAAGGCCTAGAGGGGATAACCGGGAAAGGGGTGGACCCAACCATGTCCCCTTCATGAGCACTCACATTACTCATAGGAATGGAAGGAAGGCTGGCAGCCAACCAGCCTCCCATACACTTTCTGGGTGGGTGGCAGTCAGCCACCCATACATACATACAGCACAGGCTAAACCCACATCATCACTTAAAAAAAGGACAGGCGACCATTGCACTCTGATGGAGCATTTAGCAATGCAATCCATAGCCTGGCTTTTGCCTGAACCCCCATCACTCCTCCTCTTGCATATAAGACAATATTTCAGATCTGCATATGAAAACAACACGCCTACCTTTGTTGCACATAGCTGCCTGCCTGTCTCTAGTTACCCCACTGGCTGTAGCTGCGTCCCTTCCGACATGGAATAACACCAACTGTAACGATAAACTGAAAATTAACAGTATAAACCTGCATCATTTTGGACTCTGGTATTTGCTGAATCCGGGTGACCTGACAATCGATGGTGGTGCCGCTGGTGATTCTGGCCTTCTTGGAATCTGTTGGGCCTATGTGTTAGCTCACACATCACTTGGGTATCCATGGTAACTACCACAACATGGTCATCTGCAGTTTACATCTAGCCCGTGGCATTGAATGGCATTTTAAAAGTGCTAAGGGTCCTGGTGCAATAATCCTCCCATGAGGATCAGCCTCAACGGCTTTGTAGATTGCACTCATGTCAGCAACTCCATATACATTTTTTTTTCTTCATGCTTCTTTCTTCATCCTTTTTTCTTTCTGTCATTCAGACTTTCATTCATTCGATCTCTCTCACTCACTTGCTTTAACTCATTTGTTCTCACTCACTCACTCACTCACTCAATCACTCACTCACTCATTCACTCTCACTCACTCTCACTCTCTCACTCACTCGCTCACTAAGTCAGTCTCTCTCTCTCTCTCTCTTTTTCTTTTTATATATATTTTTTTCCGTCTTCTTCTTCTTCTTCTTCTTCTTCTTCTTCAGACCCTGTCATAGCACTAATGCCTTTCCAATACCACCAGCAGATGGAGACACTCCATTGCAACATTGGTTGTGAGCAGCAGTTTCTAAAAACAAATGCCTCATGGCGGATTTCCCATCCATCAATGGATGGTAAATTTTGTTTTTATCATTCACTGACCACAGAAACCAATGCATGGTCAAGCAACAGCAATGACACACCCTTGTGTATAGGCATGAGACCCTCATGTCATTTAACAGGATTCAGCACCACCCACAAGACAGCTACCTGTCATGTCATGTCAAACCTGCACAGGTGTGCTAGATTATTATTATTTAGTTTTATTTTATTTTTTTACACCAATCAGTGTGCAAACATGGTCATTAAAACGCTAAATGAATAGACGTTCATAAACCAGTCAGTGCAACTCATCATTTTGGTCTCCAATTCTCAAACTCAAATTCTCACCCACGGAGGATTAAATGAGAATCTTTCTTGTTTAACACTGGAATGGGGTGGTGCACTGTTCACTACCCGAAGATACTGCCACATCGGGTCAATGCATAGGGCGACAGAAGCAAGCTTCCAAATCAGCTCCCTTTCTCAAAAATCCATTTAATTTATGGTCCCCAGATAGGGAACGTATGTATCAGTATGTGCTCACAAGTCACCCAAGTGCAAGTATTCACACAAAAAAAAACGTGCCTCAGGATGCGATCTGTCGCAAGATCCTTTCTTTTTTTACACTTGATCTAAGCCAAAAGGCCTAGAGGGGATAACCGGGAAAGGGGTGGACCCAACCATGTCCCCTTCATGAGCACTCACATTACTCATAGGAATGGAAGGAAGGCTGGCAGCCAACCAGCCTCCCATACACTTTCTGGGTGGGTGGCAGTCAGCCACCCATACATACATACAGCACAGGCTAAACCCACATCATCACTTAAAAAAAGGACAGGCGACCATTGCACTCTGATGGAGCATTTAGCAATGCAATCCATAGCCTGGCTTTTGCCTGAACCCCCATCACTCCTCCTCTTGCATATAAGACAATATTTCAGATCTGCATATGAAAACAACACGCCTACCTTTGTTGCACATAGCTGCCTGCCTGTCTCTAGTTACCCCACTGGCTGTAGCTGCGTCCCTTCCGACATGGAATAACACCAACTGTAACGATAAACTGAAAATTAACAGTATAAACCTGCATCATTTTGGACTCTGGTATTTGCTGAATCCGGGTGACCTGACAATCGATGGTGGTGCCGCTGGTGATTCTGGCCTTCTTGGAATCTGTTGGGCCTATGTGTTAGCTCACACATCACTTGGGTATCCATGGTAACTACCACAACATGGTCATCTGCAGTTTACATCTAGCCCGTGGCATTGAATGGCATTTTAAAAGTGCTAAGGGTCCTGGTGCAATAATCCTCCCATGAGGATCAGCCTCAACGGCTTTGTAGATTGCACTCATGTCAGCAACTCCATATACATTTTTTTTTCTTCATGCTTCTTTCTTCATCCTTTTTTCTTTCTGTCATTCAGACTTTCATTCATTCGATCTCTCTCACTCACTTGCTTTAACTCATTTGTTCTCACTCACTCACTCACTCACTCAATCACTCACTCACTCATTCACTCTCACTCACTCTCACTCTCTCACTCACTCGCTCACTAAGTCAGTCTCTCTCTCTCTCTCTCTTTCTTTTTATATATATTTTTTTCCGTCTTCTTCTTCTTCTTCTTCTTCTTCTTCTTCAGACCCTGTCATAGCACTAATGCCTTTCCAATACCACCAGCAGATGGAGACACTCCATTGCAACATTGGTTGTGAGCAGCAGTTTCTAAAAACAAATGCCTCATGGCGGATTTCCCATCCATCAATGGATGGTAAATTTTGTTTTTATCATTCACTGACCACAGAAACCAATGCATGGTCAAGCAACAGCAATGACACACCCTTGTGTATAGGCATGAGACCCTCATGTCAATGAGACCCTCATGTCATTTAACAGGATTCAGCACCACCCACAAGACAGCTACCTGTCATGTCATGTCAAACCTGCACAGGTGTGCTAGATTATTATTATTTAGTTTTATTTTATTTTTTTACACCAATCAGTGTGCAAACATGGTCATTAAAACGCTAAATGAATAGACGTTCATAAACCAGTCAGTGCAACTCATCATTTTGGTCTCCAATTCTCAAACTCAAATTCTCACCCACGGAGGATTAAATGAGAATCTTTCTTGTTTAACACTGGAATGGGGTGGTGCACTGTTCACTACCCGAAGATACTGCCACATCGGGTCAATGCATAGGGCGACAGAAGCAAGCTTCCAAATCAGCTCCCTTTCTCAAAAATCCATTTAATTTATGGTCCCCAGATAGGGAACGTATGTATCAGTATGTGCTCACAAGTCACCCAAGTGCAAGTATTCACACAAAAAAAAACGTGCCTCAGGATGCGATCTGTCGCAAGATCCTTTCTTTTTTTACACTTGATCTAAGCCAAAAGGCCTAGAGGGGATAACCGGGAAAGGGGTGGACCCAACCATGTCCCCTTCATGAGCACTCACATTACTCATAGGAATGGAAGGAAGGCTGGCAGCCAACCAGCCTCCCATACACTTTCTGGGTGGGTGGCAGTCAGCCACCCATACATACATACAGCACAGGCTAAACCCACATCATCACTTAAAAAAAGGACAGGCGACCATTGCACTCTGATGGAGCATTTAGCAATGCAATCCATAGCCTGGCTTTTGCCTGAACCCCCATCACTCCTCCTCTTGCATATAAGACAATATTTCAGATCTGCATATGAAAACAACACGCCTACCTTTGTTGCACATAGCTGCCTGCCTGTCTCTAGTTACCCCACTGGCTGTAGCTGCGTCCCTTCCGACATGGAATAACACCAACTGTAACGATAAACTGAAAATTAACAGTATAAACCTGCATCATTTTGGACTCTGGTATTTGCTGAATCCGGGTGACCTGACAATCGATGGTGGTGCCGCTGGTGATTCTGGCCTTCTTGGAATCTGTTGGGCCTATGTGTTAGCTCACACATCACTTGGGTATCCATGGTAACTACCACAACATGGTCATCTGCAGTTTACATCTAGCCCGTGGCATTGAATGGCATTTTAAAAGTGCTAAGGGTCCTGGTGCAATAATCCTCCCATGAGGATCAGCCTCAACGGCTTTGTAGATTGCACTCATGTCAGCAACTCCATATACATTTTTTTTTCTTCATGCTTCTTTCTTCATCCTTTTTTCTTTCTGTCATTCAGACTTTCATTCATTCGATCTCTCTCACTCACTTGCTTTAACTCATTTGTTCTCACTCACTCACTCACTCACTCAATCACTCACTCACTCATTCACTCTCACTCACTCTCACTCTCTCACTCACTCGCTCACTAAGTCAGTCTCTCTCTCTCTCTCTCTTTTTCTTTTTATATATATTTTTTTCCGTCTTCTTCTTCTTCTTCTTCTTCTTCTTCTTCAGACCCTGTCATAGCACTAATGCCTTTCCAATACCACCAGCAGATGGAGACACTCCATTGCAACATTGGTTGTGAGCAGCAGTTTCTAAAAACAAATGCCTCATGGCGGATTTCCCATCCATCAATGGATGGTAAATTTTGTTTTTATCATTCACTGACCACAGAAACCAATGCATGGTCAAGCAACAGCAATGACACACCCTTGTGTATAGGCATGAGACCCTCATGTCATTTAACAGGATTCAGCACCACCCACAAGACAGCTACCTGTCATGTCATGTCAAACCTGCACAGGTGTGCTAGATTATTATTATTTAGTTTTATTTTATTTTTTTACACCAATCAGTGTGCAAACATGGTCATTAAAACGCTAAATGAATAGACGTTCATAAACCAGTCAGTGCAACTCATCATTTTGGTCTCCAATTCTCAAACTCAAATTCTCACCCACGGAGGATTAAATGAGAATCTTTCTTGTTTAACACTGGAATGGGGTGGTGCACTGTTCACTACCCGAAGATACTGCCACATCGGGTCAATGCATAGGGCGACAGAAGCAAGCTTCCAAATCAGCTCCCTTTCTCAAAAATCCATTTAATTTATGGTCCCCAGATAGGGAACGTATGTATCAGTATGTGCTCACAAGTCACCCAAGTGCAAGTATTCACACAAAAAAAAACGTGCCTCAGGATGCGATCTGTCGCAAGATCCTTTCTTTTTTTACACTTGATCTAAGCCAAAAGGCCTAGAGGGGATAACCGGGAAAGGGGTGGACCCAACCATGTCCCCTTCATGAGCACTCACATTACTCATAGGAATGGAAGGAAGGCTGGCAGCCAACCAGCCTCCCATACACTTTCTGGGTGGGTGGCAGTCAGCCACCCATACATACATACAGCACAGGCTAAACCCACATCATCACTTAAAAAAAGGACAGGCGACCATTGCACTCTGATGGAGCATTTAGCAATGCAATCCATAGCCTGGCTTTTGCCTGAACCCCCATCACTCCTCCTCTTGCATATAAGACAATATTTCAGATCTGCATATGAAAACAACACGCCTACCTTTGTTGCACATAGCTGCCTGCCTGTCTCTAGTTACCCCACTGGCTGTAGCTGCGTCCCTTCCGACATGGAATAACACCAACTGTAACGATAAACTGAAAATTAACAGTATAAACCTGCATCATTTTGGACTCTGGTATTTGCTGAATCCGGGTGACCTGACAATCGATGGTGGTGCCGCTGGTGATTCTGGCCTTCTTGGAATCTGTTGGGCCTATGTGTTAGCTCACACATCACTTGGGTATCCATGGTAACTACCACAACATGGTCATCTGCAGTTTACATCTAGCCCGTGGCATTGAATGGCATTTTAAAAGTGCTAAGGGTCCTGGTGCAATAATCCTCCCATGAGGATCAGCCTCAACGGCTTTGTAGATTGCACTCATGTCAGCAACTCCATATACATTTTTTTTTCTTCATGCTTCTTTCTTCATCCTTTTTTCTTTCTGTCATTCAGACTTTCATTCATTCGATCTCTCTCACTCACTTGCTTTAACTCATTTGTTCTCACTCACTCACTCACTCACTCAATCACTCACTCACTCATTCACTCTCACTCACTCTCACTCTCTCACTCACTCGCTCACTAAGTCAGTCTCTCTCTCTCTCTCTCTTTTTCTTTTTATATATATTTTTTTCCGTCTTCTTCTTCTTCTTCTTCTTCTTCTTCTTCTTCAGACCCTGTCATAGCACTAATGCCTTTCCAATACCACCAGCAGATGGAGACACTCCATTGCAACATTGGTTGTGAGCAGCAGTTTCTAAAAACAAATGCCTCATGGCGGATTTCCCATCCATCAATGGATGGTAAATTTTGTTTTTATCATTCACTGACCACAGAAACCAATGCATGGTCAAGCAACAGCAATGACACACCCTTGTGTATAGGCATGAGACCCTCATGTCATTTAACAGGATTCAGCACCACCCACAAGACAGCTACCTGTCATGTCATGTCAAACCTGCACAGGTGTGCTAGATTATTATTATTTAGTTTTATTTTATTTTTTTACACCAATCAGTGTGCAAACATGGTCATTAAAACGCTAAATGAATAGACGTTCATAAACCAGTCAGTGCAACTCATCATTTTGGTCTCCAATTCTCAAACTCAAATTCTCACCCACGGAGGATTAAATGAGAATCTTTCTTGTTTAACACTGGAATGGGGTGGTGCACTGTTCACTACCCGAAGATACTGCCACATCGGGTCAATGCATAGGGCGACAGAAGCAAGCTTCCAAATCAGCTCCCTTTCTCAAAAATCCATTTAATTTATGGTCCCCAGATAGGGAACGTATGTATCAGTATGTGCTCACAAGTCACCCAAGTGCAAGTATTCACACAAAAAAAAACGTGCCTCAGGATGCGATCTGTCGCAAGATCCTTTCTTTTTTTACACTACTTGATCTAAGCCAAAAGGCCTAGAGGGGATAACCGGGAAAGGGGTGGACCCAACCATGTCCCCTTCATGAGCACTCACATTACTCATAGGAATGGAAGGAAGGCTGGCAGCCAACCAGCCTCCCATACACTTTCTGGGTGGGTGGCAGTCAGCCACCCATACATACATACAGCACAGGCTAAACCCACATCATCACTTAAAAAAAGGACAGGCGACCATTGCACTCTGATGGAGCATTTAGCAATGCAATCCATAGCCTGGCTTTTGCCTGAACCCCCATCACTCCTCCTCTTGCATATAAGACAATATTTCAGATCTGCATATGAAAACAACACGCCTACCTTTGTTGCACATAGCTGCCTGCCTGTCTCTAGTTACCCCACTGGCTGTAGCTGCGTCCCTTCCGACATGGAATAACACCAACTGTAACGATAAACTGAAAATTAACAGTATAAACCTGCATCATTTTGGACTCTGGTATTTGCTGAATCCGGGTGACCTGACAATCGATGGTGGTGCCGCTGGTGATTCTGGCCTTCTTGGAATCTGTTGGGCCTATGTGTTAGCTCACACATCACTTGGGTATCCATGGTAACTACCACAACATGGTCATCTGCAGTTTACATCTAGCCCGTGGCATTGAATGGCATTTTAAAAGTGCTAAGGGTCCTGGTGCAATAATCCTCCCATGAGGATCAGCCTCAACGGCTTTGTAGATTGCACTCATGTCAGCAACTCCATATACATTTTTTTTTCTTCATGCTTCTTTCTTCATCCTTTTTTCTTTCTGTCATTCAGACTTTCATTCATTCGATCTCTCTCACTCACTTGCTTTAACTCATTTGTTCTCACTCACTCACTCACTCACTCAATCACTCACTCACTCATTCACTCTCACTCACTCTCACTCTCTCACTCACTCGCTCACTAAGTCAGTCTCTCTCTCTCTCTCTCTTTTTCTTTTTATATATATTTTTTTCCGTCTTCTTCTTCTTCTTCTTCTTCTTCTTCAGACCCTGTCATAGCACTAATGCCTTTCCAATACCACCAGCAGATGGAGACACTCCATTGCAACATTGGTTGTGAGCAGCAGTTTCTAAAAACAAATGCCTCATGGCGGATTTCCCATCCATCAATGGATGGTAAATTTTGTTTTTATCATTCACTGACCACAGAAACCAATGCATGGTCAAGCAACAGCAATGACACACCCTTGTGTATAGGCATGAGACCCTCATGTCATTTAACAGGATTCAGCACCACCCACAAGACAGCTACCTGTCATGTCATGTCAAACCTGCACAGGTGTGCTAGATTATTATTATTTAGTTTTATTTTATTTTTTTACACCAATCAGTGTGCAAACATGGTCATTAAAACGCTAAATGAATAGACGTTCATAAACCAGTCAGTGCAACTCATCATTTTGGTCTCCAATTCTCAAACTCAAATTCTCACCCACGGAGGATTAAATGAGAATCTTTCTTGTTTAACACTGGAATGGGGTGGTGCACTGTTCACTACCCGAAGATACTGCCACATCGGGTCAATGCATAGGGCGACAGAAGCAAGCTTCCAAATCAGCTCCCTTTCTCAAAAATCCATTTAATTTATGGTCCCCAGATAGGGAACGTATGTATCAGTATGTGCTCACAAGTCACCCAAGTGCAAGTATTCACACAAAAAAAAACGTGCCTCAGGATGCGATCTGTCGCAAGATCCTTTCTTTTTTTACACTTGATCTAAGCCAAAAGGCCTAGAAGGGATAACCGGGAAAGGGGTGGACCCAACCATGTCCCCTTCATGAGCACTCACATTACTCATAGGAATGGAAGGAAGGCTGGCAGCCAACCAGCCTCCCATACACTTTCTGGGTGGGTGGCAGTCAGCCACCCATACATACATACAGCACAGGCTAAACCCACATCATCACTTAAAAAAAGGACAGGCGACCATTGCACTCTGATGGAGCATTTAGCAATGCAATCCATAGCCTGGCTTTTGCCTGAACCCCCATCACTCCTCCTCTTGCATATAAGACAATATTTCAGATCTGCATATGAAAACAACACGCCTACCTTTGTTGCACATAGCTGCCTGCCTGTCTCTAGTTACCCCACTGGCTGTAGCTGCGTCCCTTCCGACATGGAATAACACCAACTGTAACGATAAACTGAAAATTAACAGTATAAACCTGCATCATTTTGGACTCTGGTATTTGCTGAATCCGGGTGACCTGACAATCGATGGTGGTGCCGCTGGTGATTCTGGCCTTCTTGGAATCTGTTGGGCCTATGTGTTAGCTCACACATCACTTGGGTATCCATGGTAACTACCACAACATGGTCATCTGCAGTTTACATCTAGCCCGTGGCATTGAATGGCATTTTAAAAGTGCTAAGGGTCCTGGTGCAATAATCCTCCCATGAGGATCAGCCTCAACGGCTTTGTAGATTGCACTCATGTCAGCAACTCCATATACATTTTTTTTTCTTCATGCTTCTTTCTTCATCCTTTTTTCTTTCTGTCATTCAGACTTTCATTCATTCGATCTCTCTCACTCACTTGCTTTAACTCATTTGTTCTCACTCACTCACTCAATCACTCACTCACTCATTCACTCTCACTCACTCTCACTCTCTCACTCACTCGCTCACTAAGTCAGTCTCTCTCTCTCTCTCTCTTTTTCTTTTTATATATATTTTTTTCCGTCTTCTTCTTCTTCTTCTTCAGACCCTGTCATAGCACTAATGCCTTTCCAATACCACCAGCAGATGGAGACACTCCATTGCAACATTGGTTGTGAGCAGCAGTTTCTAAAAACAAATGCCTCATGGCGGATTTCCCATCCATCAATGGATGGTAAATTTTGTTTTTATCATTCACTGACCACAGAAACCAATGCATGGTCAAGCAACAGCAATGACACACCCTTGTGTATAGGCATGAGACCCTCATGTCATTTAACAGGATTCAGCACCACCCACAAGACAGCTACCTGTCATGTCATGTCAAACCTGCACAGGTGTGCTAGATTATTATTATTTAGTTTTATTTTATTTTTTTACACCAATCAGTGTGCAAACATGGTCATTAAAACGCTAAATGAATAGACGTTCATAAACCAGTCAGTGCAACTCATCATTTTGGTCTCCAATTCTCAAACTCAAATTCTCACCCACGGAGGATTAAATGAGAATCTTTCTTGTTTAACACTGGAATGGGGTGGTGCACTGTTCACTACCCGAAGATACTGCCACATCGGGTCAATGCATAGGGCGACAGAAGCAAGCTTCCAAATCAGCTCCCTTTCTCAAAAATCCATTTAATTTATGGTCCCCAGATAGGGAACGTATGTATCAGTATGTGCTCACAAGTCACCCAAGTGCAAGTATTCACACAAAAAAAAACGTGCCTCAGGATGCGATCTGTCGCAAGATCCTTTCTTTTTTTACACTTGATCTAAGCCAAAAGGCCTAGAGGGGATAACCGGGAAAGGGGTGGACCCAACCATGTCCCCTTCATGAGCACTCACATTACTCATAGGAATGGAAGGAAGGCTGGCAGCCAACCAGCCTCCCATACACTTTCTGGGTGGGTGGCAGTCAGCCACCCATACATACATACAGCACAGGCTAAACCCACATCATCACTTAAAAAAAGGACAGGCGACCATTGCACTCTGATGGAGCATTTAGCAATGCAATCCATAGCCTGGCTTTTGCCTGAACCCCCATCACTCCTCCTCTTGCATATAAGACAATATTTCAGATCTGCATATGAAAACAACACGCCTACCTTTGTTGCACATAGCTGCCTGCCTGTCTCTAGTTACCCCACTGGCTGTAGCTGCGTCCCTTCCGACATGGAATAACACCAACTGTAACGATAAACTGAAAATTAACAGTATAAACCTGCATCATTTTGGACTCTGGTATTTGCTGAATCCGGGTGACCTGACAATCGATGGTGGTGCCGCTGGTGATTCTGGCCTTCTTGGAATCTGTTGGGCCTATGTGTTAGCTCACACATCACTTGGGTATCCATGGTAACTACCACAACATGGTCATCTGCAGTTTACATCTAGCCCGTGGCATTGAATGGCATTTTAAAAGTGCTAAGGGTCCTGGTGCAATAATCCTCCCATGAGGATCAGCCTCAACGGCTTTGTAGATTGCACTCATGTCAGCAACTCCATATACATTTTTTTTTCTTCATGCTTCTTTCTTCATCCTTTTTTCTTTCTGTCATTCAGACTTTCATTCATTCGATCTCTCTCACTCACTTGCTTTAACTCATTTGTTCTCACTCACTCACTCACTCACTCAATCACTCACTCACTCATTCACTCTCACTCACTCTCACTCTCTCACTCACTCGCTCACTAAGTCAGTCTCTCTCTCTCTCTCTCTTTTTCTTTTTATATATATTTTTTTCCGTCTTCTTCTTCTTCTTCTTCTTCTTCTTCTTCAGACCCTGTCATAGCACTAATGCCTTTCCAATACCACCAGCAGATGGAGACACTCCATTGCAACATTGGTTGTGAGCAGCAGTTTCTAAAAACAAATGCCTCATGGCGGATTTCCCATCCATCAATGGATGGTAAATTTTGTTTTTATCATTCACTGACCACAGAAACCAATGCATGGTCAAGCAACAGCAATGACACACCCTTGTGTATAGGCATGAGACCCTCATGTCATTTAACAGGATTCAGCACCACCCACAAGACAGCTACCTGTCATGTCATGTCAAACCTGCACAGGTGTGCTAGATTATTATTATTTAGTTTTATTTTATTTTTTTACACCAATCAGTGTGCAAACATGGTCATTAAAACGCTAAATGAATAGACGTTCATAAACCAGTCAGTGCAACTCATCATTTTGGTCTCCAATTCTCAAACTCAAATTCTCACCCACGGAGGATTAAATGAGAATCTTTCTTGTTTAACACTGGAATGGGGTGGTGCACTGTTCACTACCCGAAGATACTGCCACATCGGGTCAATGCATAGGGCGACAGAAGCAAGCTTCCAAATCAGCTCCCTTTCTCAAAAATCCATTTAATTTATGGTCCCCAGATAGGGAACGTATGTATCAGTATGTGCTCACAAGTCACCCAAGTGCAAGTATTCACACAAAAAAAAACGTGCCTCAGGATGCGATCTGTCGCAAGATCCTTTCTTTTTTTACACTTGATCTAAGCCAAAAGGCCTAAAGGGGATAACCGGGAAAGGGGTGGACCCAACCATGTCCCCTTCATGAGCACTCACATTACTCATAGGAATGGAAGGAAGGCTGGCAGCCAACCAGCCTCCCATACACTTTCTGGGTGGGTGGCAGTCAGCCACCCATACATACATACAGCACAGGCTAAACCCACATCATCACTTAAAAAAAGGACAGGCGACCATTGCACTCTGATGGAGCATTTAGCAATGCAATCCATAGCCTGGCTTTTGCCTGAACCCCCATCACTCCTCCTCTTGCATATAAGACAATATTTCAGATCTGCATATGAAAACAACACGCCTACCTTTGTTGCACATAGCTGCCTGCCTGTCTCTAGTTACCCCACTGGCTGTAGCTGCGTCCCTTCCGACATGGAATAACACCAACTGTAACGATAAACTGAAAATTAACAGTATAAACCTGCATCATTTTGGACTCTGGTATTTGCTGAATCCGGGTGACCTGACAATCGATGGTGGTGCCGCTGGTGATTCTGGCCTTCTTGGAATCTGTTGGGCCTATGTGTTAGCTCACACATCACTTGGGTATCCATGGTAACTACCACAACATGGTCATCTGCAGTTTACATCTAGCCCGTGGCATTGAATGGCATTTTAAAAGTGTTAAGGGTCCTGGTGCACTAATCCTCCCATGAGGATCAGCCTCAACGGCTTTGTAGATTGCACTCATGTCAGCAACTCCATATACATTTTTTTTTCTTCATGCTTCTTTCTTCATCCTTTTTTCTTTCTGTCATTCAGACTTTCATTCATTCGATCTCTCTCACTCACTTGCTTTAACTCATTTGTTCTCACTCACTCACTCACTCACTCACTCAATCACTCACTCACTCATTCACTCTCACTCACTCTCACTCTCTCACTCACTCGCTCACTAAGTCAGTCTCTCTCTCTCTCTTTTTCTTTTTATATATATTTTTTTCCGTCTTCTTCTTCTTCTTCTTCTTCTTCTTCTTCAGACCCTGTCATAGCACTAATGCCTTTCCAATACCACCAGCAGATGGAGACACTCCATTGCAACATTGGTTGTGAGCAGCAGTTTCTAAAAACAAATGCCTCATGGCGGATTTCCCATCCATCAATGGATGGTAAATTTTGTTTTTATCATTCACTGACCACAGAAACCAATGCATGGTCAAGCAACAGCAATGACACACCCTTGTGTATAGGCATGAGACCCTCATGTCATTTAACAGGATTCAGCACCACCCACAAGACAGCTACCTGTCATGTCATGTCAAACCTGCACAGGTGTGCTAGATTATTATTATTTAGTTTTATTTTATTTTTTTACACCAATCAGTGTGCAAACATGGTCATTAAAACGCTAAATGAATAGACGTTCATAAACCAGTCAGTGCAACTCATCATTTTGGTCTCCAATTCTCAAACTCAAATTCTCACCCACGGAGGATTAAATGAGAATCTTTCTTGTTTAACACTGGAATGGGGTGGTGCACTGTTCACTACCCGAAGATACTGCCACATCGGGTCAATGCATAGGGCGACAGAAGCAAGCTTCCAAATCAGCTCCCTTTCTCAAAAATCCATTTAATTTATGGTCCCCAGATAGGGAACGTATGTATCAGTATGTGCTCACAAGTCACCCAAGTGCAAGTATTCACACAAAAAAAAACGTGCCTCAGGATGCGATCTGTCGCAAGATCCTTTCTTTTTTTACACTTGATCTAAGCCAAAAGGCCTAAAGGGGATAACCGGGAAAGGGGTGGACCCAACCATGTCCCCTTCATGAGCACTCACATTACTCATAGGAATGGAAGGAAGGCTGGCAGCCAACCAGCCTCCCATACACTTTCTGGGTGGGTGGCAGTCAGCCACCCATACATACATACAGCACAGGCTAAACCCACATCATCACTTAAAAAAAGGACAGGCGACCATTGCACTCTGATGGAGCATTTAGCAATGCAATCCATAGCCTGGCTTTTGCCTGAACCCCCATCACTCCTCCTCTTGCATATAAGACAATATTTCAGATCTGCATATGAAAACAACACGCCTACCTTTGTTGCACATAGCTGCCTGCCTGTCTCTAGTTACCCCACTGGCTGTAGCTGCGTCCCTTCCGACATGGAATAACACCAACTGTAACGATAAACTGAAAATTAACAGTATAAACCTGCATCATTTTGGACTCTGGTATTTGCTGAATCCGGGTGACCTGACAATCGATGGTGGTGCCGCTGGTGATTCTGGCCTTCTTGGAATCTGTTGGGCCTATGTGTTAGCTCACACATCACTTGGGTATCCATGGTAACTACCACAACATGGTCATCTGCAGTTTACATCTAGCCCGTGGCATTGAATGGCATTTTAAAAGTGTTAAGGGTCCTGGTGCACTAATCCTCCCATGAGGATCAGCCTCAACGGCTTTGTAGATTGCACTCATGTCAGCAACTCCATATACATTTTTTTTTCTTCATGCTTCTTTCTTCATCCTTTTTTCTTTCTGTCATTCAGACTTTCATTCATTCGATCTCTCTCACTCACTTGCTTTAACTCATTTGTTCTCACTCACTCACTCACTCACTCAATCACTCACTCACTCATTCACTCTCACTCACTCTCACTCTCTCACTCACTCGCTCACTAAGTCAGTCTCTCTCTCTCTCTTTTTCTTTTTATATATATTTTTTTCCGTCTTCTTCTTCTTCTTCTTCTTCTTCTTCAGACCCTGTCATAGCACTAATGCCTTTCCAATACCACCAGCAGATGGAGACACTCCATTGCAACATTGGTTGTGAGCAGCAGTTTCTAAAAACAAATGCCTCATGGCGGATTTCCCATCCATCAATGGATGGTAAATTTTGTTTTTATCATTCACTGACCACAGAAACCAATGCATGGTCAAGCAACAGCAATGACACACCCTTGTGTATAGGCATGAGACCCTCATGTCATTTAACAGGATTCAGCACCACCCACAAGACAGCTACCTGTCATGTCATGTCAAACCTGCACAGGTGTGCTAGATTATTATTATTTAGTTTTATTTTATTTTTTTACACCAATCAGTGTGCAAACATGGTCATTAAAACGCTAAATGAATAGACGTTCATAAACCAGTCAGTGCAACTCATCATTTTGGTCTCCAATTCTCAAACTCAAATTCTCACCCACGGAGGATTAAATGAGAATCTTTCTTGTTTAACACTGGAATGGGGTGGTGCACTGTTCACTACCCGAAGATACTGCCACATCGGGTCAATGCATAGGGCGACAGAAGCAAGCTTCCAAATCAGCTCCCTTTCTCAAAAATCCATTTAATTTATGGTCCCCAGATAGGGAACGTATGTATCAGTATGTGCTCACAAGTCACCCAAGTGCAAGTATTCACACAAAAAAAAACGTGCCTCAGGATGCGATCTGTCGCAAGATCCTTTCTTTTTTTACACTTGATCTAAGCCAAAAGGCCTAGAGGGGATAACCGGGAAAGGGGTGGACCCAACCATGTCCCCTTCATGAGCACTCACATTACTCATAGGAATGGAAGGAAGGCTGGCAGCCAACCAGCCTCCCATACACTTTCTGGGTGGGTGGCAGTCAGCCACCCATACATACATACAGCACAGGCTAAACCCACATCATCACTTAAAAAAAGGACAGGCGACCATTGCACTCTGATGGAGCATTTAGCAATGCAATCCATAGCCTGGCTTTTGCCTGAACCCCCATCACTCCTCCTCTTGCATATAAGACAATATTTCAGATCTGCATATGAAAACAACACGCCTACCTTTGTTGCACATAGCTGCCTGCCTGTCTCTAGTTACCCCACTGGCTGTAGCTGCGTCCCTTCCGACATGGAATAACACCAACTGTAACGATAAACTGAAAATTAACAGTATAAACCTGCATCATTTTGGACTCTGGTATTTGCTGAATCCGGGTGACCTGACAATCGATGGTGGTGCCGCTGGTGATTCTGGCCTTCTTGGAATCTGTTGGGCCTATGTGTTAGCTCACACATCACTTGGGTATCCATGGTAACTACCACAACATGGTCATCTGCAGTTTACATCTAGCCCGTGGCATTGAATGGCATTTTAAAAGTGCTAAGGGTCCTGGTGCAATAATCCTCCCATGAGGATCAGCCTCAACGGCTTTGTAGATTGCACTCATGTCAGCAACTCCATATACATTTTTTTTTCTTCATGCTTCTTTCTTCATCCTTTTTTCTTTCTGTCATTCAGACTTTCATTCATTCGATCTCTCTCACTCACTTGCTTTAACTCATTTGTTCTCACTCACTCACTCACTCACTCAATCACTCACTCACTCATTCACTCTCACTCACTCTCACTCTCTCACTCACTCGCTCACTAAGTCAGTCTCTCTCTCTCTCTCTCTTTTTCTTTTTATATATATTTTTTTCCGTCTTCTTCTTCTTCTTCTTCTTCTTCTTCTTCAGACCCTGTCATAGCACTAATGCCTTTCCAATACCACCAGCAGATGGAGACACTCCATTGCAACATTGGTTGTGAGCAGCAGTTTCTAAAAACAAATGCCTCATGGCGGATTTCCCATCCATCAATGGATGGTAAATTTTGTTTTTATCATTCACTGACCACAGAAACCAATGCATGGTCAAGCAACAGCAATGACACACCCTTGTGTATAGGCATGAGACCCTCATGTCATTTAACAGGATTCAGCACCACCCACAAGACAGCTACCTGTCATGTCATGTCAAACCTGCACAGGTGTGCTAGATTATTATTATTTAGTTTTATTTTATTTTTTTACACCAATCAGTGTGCAAACATGGTCATTAAAACGCTAAATGAATAGACGTTCATAAACCAGTCAGTGCAACTCATCATTTTGGTCTCCAATTCTCAAACTCAAATTCTCACCCACGGAGGATTAAATGAGAATCTTTCTTGTTTAACACTGGAATGGGGTGGTGCACTGTTCACTACCCGAAGATACTGCCACATCGGGTCAATGCATAGGGCGACAGAAGCAAGCTTCCAAATCAGCTCCCTTTCTCAAAAATCCATTTAATTTATGGTCCCCAGATAGGGAACGTATGTATCAGTATGTGCTCACAAGTCACCCAAGTGCAAGTATTCACACAAAAAAAAACGTGCCTCAGGATGCGATCTGTCGCAAGATCCTTTCTTTTTTTACACTTGATCTAAGCCAAAAGGCCTAAAGGGGATAACCGGGAAAGGGGTGGACCCAACCATGTCCCCTTCATGAGCACTCACATTACTCATAGGAATGGAAGGAAGGCTGGCAGCCAACCAGCCTCCCATACACTTTCTGGGTGGGTGGCAGTCAGCCACCCATACATACATACAGCACAGGCTAAACCCACATCATCACTTAAAAAAAGGACAGGCGACCATTGCACTCTGATGGAGCATTTAGCAATGCAATCCATAGCCTGGCTTTTGCCTGAACCCCCATCACTCCTCCTCTTGCATATAAGACAATATTTCAGATCTGCATATGAAAACAACACGCCTACCTTTGTTGCACATAGCTGCCTGCCTGTCTCTAGTTACCCCACTGGCTGTAGCTGCGTCCCTTCCGACATGGAATAACACCAACTGTAACGATAAACTGAAAATTAACAGTATAAACCTGCATCATTTTGGACTCTGGTATTTGCTGAATCCGGGTGACCTGACAATCGATGGTGGTGCCGCTGGTGATTCTGGCCTTCTTGGAATCTGTTGGGCCTATGTGTTAGCTCACACATCACTTGGGTATCCATGGTAACTACCACAACATGGTCATCTGCAGTTTACATCTAGCCCGTGGCATTGAATGGCATTTTAAAAGTGTTAAGGGTCCTGGTGCACTAATCCTCCCATGAGGATCAGCCTCAACGGCTTTGTAGATTGCACTCATGTCAGCAACTCCATATACATTTTTTTTTCTTCATGCTTCTTTCTTCATCCTTTTTTCTTTCTGTCATTCAGACTTTCATTCATTCGATCTCTCTCACTCACTTGCTTTAACTCATTTGTTCTCACTCACTCACTCACTCACTCACTCACTCAATCACTCACTCACTCATTCACTCTCACTCACTCTCACTCTCTCACTCACTCGCTCACTAAGTCAGTCTCTCTCTCTCTCTTTTTCTTTTTATATATATTTTTTTCCGTCTTCTTCTTCTTCTTCTTCTTCTTCTTCTTCAGACCCTGTCATAGCACTAATGCCTTTCCAATACCACCAGCAGATGGAGACACTCCATTGCAACATTGGTTGTGAGCAGCAGTTTCTAAAAACAAATGCCTCATGGCGGATTTCCCATCCATCAATGGATGGTAAATTTTGTTTTTATCATTCACTGACCACAGAAACCAATGCATGGTCAAGCAACAGCAATGACACACCCTTGTGTATAGGCATGAGACCCTCATGTCATTTAACAGGATTCAGCACCACCCACAAGACAGCTACCTGTCATGTCATGTCAAACCTGCACAGGTGTGCTAGATTATTATTATTTAGTTTTATTTTATTTTTTTACACCAATCAGTGTGCAAACATGGTCATTAAAACGCTAAATGAATAGACGTTCATAAACCAGTCAGTGCAACTCATCATTTTGGTCTCCAATTCTCAAACTCAAATTCTCACCCACGGAGGATTAAATGAGAATCTTTCTTGTTTAACACTGGAATGGGGTGGTGCACTGTTCACTACCCGAAGATACTGCCACATCGGGTCAATGCATAGGGCGACAGAAGCAAGCTTCCAAATCAGCTCCCTTTCTCAAAAATCCATTTAATTTATGGTCCCCAGATAGGGAACGTATGTATCAGTATGTGCTCACAAGTCACCCAAGTGCAAGTATTCACACAAAAAAAAACGTGCCTCAGGATGCGATCTGTCGCAAGATCCTTTCTTTTTTTACACTTGATCTAAGCCAAAAGGCCTAAAGGGGATAACCGGGAAAGGGGTGGACCCAACCATGTCCCCTTCATGAGCACTCACATTACTCATAGGAATGGAAGGAAGGCTGGCAGCCAACCAGCCTCCCATACACTTTCTGGGTGGGTGGCAGTCAGCCACCCATACATACATACAGCACAGGCTAAACCCACATCATCACTTAAAAAAAGGACAGGCGACCATTGCACTCTGATGGAGCATTTAGCAATGCAATCCATAGCCTGGCTTTTGCCTGAACCCCCATCACTCCTCCTCTTGCATATAAGACAATATTTCAGATCTGCATATGAAAACAACACGCCTACCTTTGTTGCACATAGCTGCCTGCCTGTCTCTAGTTACCCCACTGGCTGTAGCTGCGTCCCTTCCGACATGGAATAACACCAACTGTAACGATAAACTGAAAATTAACAGTATAAACCTGCATCATTTTGGACTCTGGTATTTGCTGAATCCGGGTGACCTGACAATCGATGGTGGTGCCGCTGGTGATTCTGGCCTTCTTGGAATCTGTTGGGCCTATGTGTTAGCTCACACATCACTTGGGTATCCATGGTAACTACCACAACATGGTCATCTGCAGTTTACATCTAGCCCGTGGCATTGAATGGCATTTTAAAAGTGTTAAGGGTCCTGGTGCACTAATCCTCCCATGAGGATCAGCCTCAACGGCTTTGTAGATTGCACTCATGTCAGCAACTCCATATACATTTTTTTTTCTTCATGCTTCTTTCTTCATCCTTTTTTCTTTCTGTCATTCAGACTTTCATTCATTCGATCTCTCTCACTCACTTGCTTTAACTCATTTGTTCTCACTCACTCACTCACTCACTCAATCACTCACTCACTCATTCACTCTCACTCACTCTCACTCTCTCACTCACTCGCTCACTAAGTCAGTCTCTCTCTCTCTCTTTTTCTTTTTATATATATTTTTTTCCGTCTTCTTCTTCTTCTTCTTCTTCTTCTTCAGACCCTGTCATAGCACTAATGCCTTTCCAATACCACCAGCAGATGGAGACACTCCATTGCAACATTGGTTGTGAGCAGCAGTTTCTAAAAACAAATGCCTCATGGCGGATTTCCCATCCATCAATGGATGGTAAATTTTGTTTTTATCATTCACTGACCACAGAAACCAATGCATGGTCAAGCAACAGCAATGACACACCCTTGTGTATAGGCATGAGACCCTCATGTCATTTAACAGGATTCAGCACCACCCACAAGACAGCTACCTGTCATGTCATGTCAAACCTGCACAGGTGTGCTAGATTATTATTATTTAGTTTTATTTTATTTTTTTACACCAATCAGTGTGCAAACATGGTCATTAAAACGCTAAATGAATAGACGTTCATAAACCAGTCAGTGCAACTCATCATTTTGGTCTCCAATTCTCAAACTCAAATTCTCACCCACGGAGGATTAAATGAGAATCTTTCTTGTTTAACACTGGAATGGGGTGGTGCACTGTTCACTACCCGAAGATACTGCCACATCGGGTCAATGCATAGGGCGACAGAAGCAAGCTTCCAAATCAGCTCCCTTTCTCAAAAATCCATTTAATTTATGGTCCCCAGATAGGGAACGTATGTATCAGTATGTGCTCACAAGTCACCCAAGTGCAAGTATTCACACAAAAAAAAACGTGCCTCAGGATGCGATCTGTCGCAAGATCCTTTCTTTTTTTACACTTGATCTAAGCCAAAAGGCCTAGAGGGGATAACCGGGAAAGGGGTGGACCCAACCATGTCCCCTTCATGAGCACTCACATTACTCATAGGAATGGAAGGAAGGCTGGCAGCCAACCAGCCTCCCATACACTTTCTGGGTGGGTGGCAGTCAGCCACCCATACATACATACAGCACAGGCTAAACCCACATCATCACTTAAAAAAAGGACAGGCGACCATTGCACTCTGATGGAGCATTTAGCAATGCAATCCATAGCCTGGCTTTTGCCTGAACCCCCATCACTCCTCCTCTTGCATATAAGACAATATTTCAGATCTGCATATGAAAACAACACGCCTACCTTTGTTGCACATAGCTGCCTGCCTGTCTCTAGTTACCCCACTGGCTGTAGCTGCGTCCCTTCCGACATGGAATAACACCAACTGTAACGATAAACTGAAAATTAACAGTATAAACCTGCATCATTTTGGACTCTGGTATTTGCTGAATCCGGGTGACCTGACAATCGATGGTGGTGCCGCTGGTGATTCTGGCCTTCTTGGAATCTGTTGGGCCTATGTGTTAGCTCACACATCACTTGGGTATCCATGGTAACTACCACAACATGGTCATCTGCAGTTTACATCTAGCCCGTGGCATTGAATGGCATTTTAAAAGTGCTAAGGGTCCTGGTGCAATAATCCTCCCATGAGGATCAGCCTCAACGGCTTTGTAGATTGCACTCATGTCAGCAACTCCATATACATTTTTTTTTCTTCATGCTTCTTTCTTCATCCTTTTTTCTTTCTGTCATTCAGACTTTCATTCATTCGATCTCTCTCACTCACTTGCTTTAACTCATTTGTTCTCACTCACTCACTCACTCACTCAATCACTCACTCATTCACTCTCACTCACTCTCACTCTCTCACTCACTCGCTCACTAAGTCAGTCTCTCTCTCTCTCTCTCTTTTTCTTTTTATATATATTTTTTTCCGTCTTCTTCTTCTTCTTCTTCTTCTTCTTCTTCTTCAGACCCTGTCATAGCACTAATGCCTTTCCAATACCACCAGCAGATGGAGACACTCCATTGCAACATTGGTTGTGAGCAGCAGTTTCTAAAAACAAATGCCTCATGGCGGATTTCCCATCCATCAATGGATGGTAAATTTTGTTTTTATCATTCACTGACCACAGAAACCAATGCATGGTCAAGCAACAGCAATGACACACCCTTGTGTATAGGCATGAGACCCTCATGTCATTTAACAGGATTCAGCACCACCCACAAGACAGCTACCTGTCATGTCATGTCAAACCTGCACAGGTGTGCTAGATTATTATTATTTAGTTTTATTTTATTTTTTTACACCAAGCAGTGTGCAAACATGGTCATTAAAACGCTAAATGAATAGACGTTCATAAACCAGTCAGTGCAACTCATCATTTTGGTCTCCAATTCTCAAACTCAAATTCTCACCCACGGAGGATTAAATGAGAATCTTTCTTGTTTAACACTGGAATGGGGTGGTGCACTGTTCACTACCCGAAGATACTGCCACATCGGGTCAATGCATAGGGCGACAGAAGCAAGCTTCCAAATCAGCTCCCTTTCTCAAAAATCCATTTAATTTATGGTCCCCAGATAGGGAACGTATGTATCAGTATGTGCTCACAAGTCACCCAAGTGCAAGTATTCACACAAAAAAAAACGTGCCTCAGGATGCGATCTGTCGCAAGATCCTTTCTTTTTTTACACTTGATCTAAGCCAAAAGGCCTAGAGGGGATAACCGGGAAAGGGGTGGACCCAACCATGTCCCCTTCATGAGCACTCACATTACTCATAGGAATGGAAGGAAGGCTGGCAGCCAACCAGCCTCCCATACACTTTCTGGGTGGGTGGCAGTCAGCCACCCATACATACATACAGCACAGGCTAAACCCACATCATCACTTAAAAAAAGGACAGGCGACCATTGCACTCTGATGGAGCATTTAGCAATGCAATCCATAGCCTGGCTTTTGCCTGAACCCCCATCACTCCTCCTCTTGCATATAAGACAATATTTCAGATCTGCATATGAAAACAACACGCCTACCTTTGTTGCACATAGCTGCCTGCCTGTCTCTAGTTACCCCACTGGCTGTAGCTGCGTCCCTTCCGACATGGAATAACACCAACTGTAACGATAAACTGAAAATTAACAGTATAAACCTGCATCATTTTGGACTCTGGTATTTGCTGAATCCGGGTGACCTGACAATCGATGGTGGTGCCGCTGGTGATTCTGGCCTTCTTGGAATCTGTTGGGCCTATGTGTTAGCTCACACATCACTTGGGTATCCATGGTAACTACCACAACATGGTCATCTGCAGTTTACATCTAGCCCGTGGCATTGAATGGCATTTTAAAAGTGCTAAGGGTCCTGGTGCAATAATCCTCCCATGAGGATCAGCCTCAACGGCTTTGTAGATTGCACTCATGTCAGCAACTCCATATACATTTTTTTTTCTTCATGCTTCTTTCTTCATCCTTTTTTCTTTCTGTCATTCAGACTTTCATTCATTCGATTTCTCTCACTCACTTGCTTTAACTCATTTGTTCTCACTCACTCACTCACTCACTCACTCAATCACTCACTCACTCATTCACTCTCACTCACTCTCACTCTCTCACTCACTCGCTCACTAAGTCAGTCTCTCTCTCTCTCTCTCTTTTTCTTTTTATATATATTTTTTTCCGTCTTCTTCTTCTTCTTCTTCTTCAGACCCTGTCATAGCACTAATGCCTTTCCAATACCACCAGCAGATGGAGACACTCCATTGCAACATTGGTTGTGAGCAGCAGTTTCTAAAAACAAATGCCTCATGGCGGATTTCCCATCCATCAATGGATGGTAAATTTTGTTTTTATCATTCACTGACCACAGAAACCAATGCATGGTCAAGCAACAGCAATGACACACCCTTGTGTATAGGCATGAGACCCTCATGTCATTTAACAGGATTCAGCACCACCCACAAGACAGCTACCTGTCATGTCATGTCAAACCTGCACAGGTGTGCTAGATTATTATTATTTAGTTTTATTTTATTTTTTTACACCAATCAGTGTGCAAACATGGTCATTAAAACGCTAAATGAATAGACGTTCATAAACCAGTCAGTGCAACTCATCATTTTGGTCTCCAATTCTCAAACTCAAATTCTCACCCACGGAGGATTAAATGAGAATCTTTCTTGTTTAACACTGGAATGGGGTGGTGCACTGTTCACTACCCGAAGATACTGCCACATCGGGTCAATGCATAGGGCGACAGAAGCAAGCTTCCAAATCAGCTCCCTTTCTCAAAAATCCATTTAATTTATGGTCCCCAGATAGGGAACGTATGTATCAGTATGTGCTCACAAGTCACCCAAGTGCAAGTATTCACACAAAAAAAAACGTGCCTCAGGATGCGATCTGTCGCAAGATCCTTTCTTTTTTTACACTTGATCTAAGCCAAAAGGCCTAGAGGGGATAACCGGGAAAGGGGTGGACCCAACCATGTCCCCTTCATGAGCACTCACATTACTCATAGGAATGGAAGGAAGGCTGGCAGCCAACCAGCCTCCCATACACTTTCTGGGTGGGTGGCAGTCAGCCACCCATACATACATACAGCACAGGCTAAACCCACATCATCACTTAAAAAAAGGACAGGCGACCATTGCACTCTGATGGAGCATTTAGCAATGCAATCCATAGCCTGGCTTTTGCCTGAACCCCCATCACTCCTCCTCTTGCATATAAGACAATATTTCAGATCTGCATATGAAAACAACACGCCTACCTTTGTTGCACATAGCTGCCTGCCTGTCTCTAGTTACCCCACTGGCTGTAGCTGCGTCCCTTCCGACATGGAATAACACCAACTGTAACGATAAACTGAAAATTAACAGTATAAACCTGCATCATTTTGGACTCTGGTATTTGCTGAATCCGGGTGACCTGACAATCGATGGTGGTGCCGCTGGTGATTCTGGCCTTCTTGGAATCTGTTGGGCCTATGTGTTAGCTCACACATCACTTGGGTATCCATGGTAACTACCACAACATGGTCATCTGCAGTTTACATCTAGCCCGTGGCATTGAATGGCATTTTAAAAGTGCTAAGGGTCCTGGTGCAATAATCCTCCCATGAGGATCAGCCTCAACGGCTTTGTAGATTGCACTCATGTCAGCAACTCCATATACATTTTTTTTTCTTCATGCTTCTTTCTTCATCCTTTTTTCTTTCTGTCATTCAGACTTTCATTCATTCGATCTCTCTCACTCACTTGCTTTAACTCATTTGTTCTCACTCACTCACTCACTCACTCAATCACTCACTCATTCACTCTCACTCACTCTCACTCTCTCACTCACTCGCTCACTAAGTCAGTCTCTCTCTCTCTCTCTCTTTTTCTTTTTATATATATTTTTTTCCGTCTTCTTCTTCTTCTTCTTCTTCTTCTTCTTCTTCAGACCCTGTCATAGCACTAATGCCTTTCCAATACCACCAGCAGATGGAGACACTCCATTGCAACATTGGTTGTGAGCAGCAGTTTCTAAAAACAAATGCCTCATGGCGGATTTCCCATCCATCAATGGATGGTAAATTTTGTTTTTATCATTCACTGACCACAGAAACCAATGCATGGTCAAGCAACAGCAATGACACACCCTTGTGTATAGGCATGAGACCCTCATGTCATTTAACAGGATTCAGCACCACCCACAAGACAGCTACCTGTCATGTCATGTCAAACCTGCACAGGTGTGCTAGATTATTATTATTTAGTTTTATTTTATTTTTTTACACCAAGCAGTGTGCAAACATGGTCATTAAAACGCTAAATGAATAGACGTTCATAAACCAGTCAGTGCAACTCATCATTTTGGTCTCCAATTCTCAAACTCAAATTCTCACCCACGGAGGATTAAATGAGAATCTTTCTTGTTTAACACTGGAATGGGGTGGTGCACTGTTCACTACCCGAAGATACTGCCACATCGGGTCAATGCATAGGGCGACAGAAGCAAGCTTCCAAATCAGCTCCCTTTCTCAAAAATCCATTTAATTTATGGTCCCCAGATAGGGAACGTATGTATCAGTATGTGCTCACAAGTCACCCAAGTGCAAGTATTCACACAAAAAAAAACGTGCCTCAGGATGCGATCTGTCGCAAGATCCTTTCTTTTTTTACACTTGATCTAAGCCAAAAGGCCTAGAGGGGATAACCGGGAAAGGGGTGGACCCAACCATGTCCCCTTCATGAGCACTCACATTACTCATAGGAATGGAAGGAAGGCTGGCAGCCAACCAGCCTCCCATACACTTTCTGGGTGGGTGGCAGTCAGCCACCCATACATACATACAGCACAGGCTAAACCCACATCATCACTTAAAAAAAGGACAGGCGACCATTGCACTCTGATGGAGCATTTAGCAATGCAATCCATAGCCTGGCTTTTGCCTGAACCCCCATCACTCCTCCTCTTGCATATAAGACAATATTTCAGATCTGCATATGAAAACAACACGCCTACCTTTGTTGCACATAGCTGCCTGCCTGTCTCTAGTTACCCCACTGGCTGTAGCTGCGTCCCTTCCGACATGGAATAACACCAACTGTAACGATAAACTGAAAATTAACAGTATAAACCTGCATCATTTTGGACTCTGGTATTTGCTGAATCCGGGTGACCTGACAATCGATGGTGGTGCCGCTGGTGATTCTGGCCTTCTTGGAATCTGTTGGGCCTATGTGTTAGCTCACACATCACTTGGGTATCCATGGTAACTACCACAACATGGTCATCTGCAGTTTACATCTAGCCCGTGGCATTGAATGGCATTTTAAAAGTGCTAAGGGTCCTGGTGCAATAATCCTCCCATGAGGATCAGCCTCAACGGCTTTGTAGATTGCACTCATGTCAGCAACTCCATATACATTTTTTTTTCTTCATGCTTCTTTCTTCATCCTTTTTTCTTTCTGTCATTCAGACTTTCATTCATTCGATCTCTCTCACTCACTTGCTTTAACTCATTTGTTCTCACTCACTCACTCACTCACTCAATCACTCACTCATTCACTCTCACTCACTCTCACTCTCTCACTCACTCGCTCACTAAGTCAGTCTCTCTCTCTCTCTCTCTTTTTCTTTTTATATATATTTTTTTCCGTCTTCTTCTTCTTCTTCTTCTTCTTCTTCTTCTTCAGACCCTGTCATAGCACTAATGCCTTTCCAATACCACCAGCAGATGGAGACACTCCATTGCAACATTGGTTGTGAGCAGCAGTTTCTAAAAACAAATGCCTCATGGCGGATTTCCCATCCATCAATGGATGGTAAATTTTGTTTTTATCATTCACTGACCACAGAAACCAATGCATGGTCAAGCAACAGCAATGACACACCCTTGTGTATAGGCATGAGACCCTCATGTCATTTAACAGGATTCAGCACCACCCACAAGACAGCTACCTGTCATGTCATGTCAAACCTGCACAGGTGTGCTAGATTATTATTATTTAGTTTTATTTTATTTTTTTACACCAAGCAGTGTGCAAACATGGTCATTAAAACGCTAAATGAATAGACGTTCATAAACCAGTCAGTGCAACTCATCATTTTGGTCTCCAATTCTCAAACTCAAATTCTCACCCACGGAGGATTAAATGAGAATCTTTCTTGTTTAACACTGGAATGGGGTGGTGCACTGTTCACTACCCGAAGATACTGCCACATCGGGTCAATGCATAGGGCGACAGAAGCAAGCTTCCAAATCAGCTCCCTTTCTCAAAAATCCATTTAATTTATGGTCCCCAGATAGGGAACGTATGTATCAGTATGTGCTCACAAGTCACCCAAGTGCAAGTATTCACACAAAAAAAAACGTGCCTCAGGATGCGATCTGTCGCAAGATCCTTTCTTTTTTTACACTTGATCTAAGCCAAAAGGCCTAGAGGGGATAACCGGGAAAGGGGTGGACCCAACCATGTCCCCTTCATGAGCACTCACATTACTCATAGGAATGGAAGGAAGGCTGGCAGCCAACCAGCCTCCCATACACTTTCTGGGTGGGTGGCAGTCAGCCACCCATACATACATACAGCACAGGCTAAACCCACATCATCACTTAAAAAAAGGACAGGCGACCATTGCACTCTGATGGAGCATTTAGCACTGCAATCCATAGCCTGGCTTTTGCCTGAACCCCCATCACTCCTCCTCTTGCATATAAGACAATATTTCAGATCTGCATATGAAAACAACACGCCTACCTTTGTTGCACATAGCTGCCTGCCTGTCTCTAGTTACCCCACTGGCTGTAGCTGCGTCCCTTCCGACATGGAATAACACCAACTGTAACGATAAACTGAAAATTAACAGTATAAACCTGCATCATTTTGGACTCTGGTATTTGCTGAATCCGGGTGACCTGACAATCGATGGTGGTGCCGCTGGTGATTCTGGCCTTCTTGGAATCTGTTGGGCCTATGTGTTAGCTCACACATCACTTGGGTATCCATGGTAACTACCACAACATGGTCATCTGCAGTTTACATCTAGCCCGTGGCATTGAATGGCATTTTAAAAGTGCTAAGGGTCCTGGTGCAATAATCCTCCCATGAGGATCAGCCTCAACGGCTTTGTAGATTGCACTCATGTCAGCAACTCCATATACATTTTTTTTTCTTCATGCTTCTTTCTTCATCCTTTTTTCTTTCTGTCATTCAGACTTTCATTCATTCGATCTCTCTCACTCACTTGCTTTAACTCATTTGTTCTCACTCACTCACTCACTCACTCAATCACTCACTCACTCATTCACTCTCACTCACTCTCACTCTCTCACTCACTCGCTCACTAAGTCAGTCTCTCTCTCTCTCTCTCTTTTTCTTTTTATATATATTTTTTTCCGTCTTCTTCTTCTTCTTCTTCTTCTTCTTCTTCTTCTTCTTCTTCTTCTTCTTCTTCTTCAGACCCTGTCATAGCACTAATGCCTTTCCAATACCACCAGCAGATGGAGACACTCCATTGCAACATTGGTTGTGAGCAGCAGTTTCTAAAAACAAATGCCTCATGGCGGATTTCCCATCCATCAATGGATGGTAAATTTTGTTTTTATCATTCACTGACCACAGAAACCAATGCATGGTCAAGCAACAGCAATGACACACCCTTGTGTATAGGCATGAGACCCTCATGTCATTTAACAGGATTCAGCACCACCCACAAGACAGCTACCTGTCATGTCATGTCAAACCTGCACAGGTGTGCTAGATTATTATTATTATTTAGTTTTATTTTATTTTTTTACACCAATCAGTGTGCAAACATGGTCATTAAAACGCTAAATGAATAGACGTTCATAAACCAGTCAGTGCAACTCATCATTTTGGTCTCCAATTCTCAAACTCAAATTCTCACCCACGGAGGATTAAATGAGAATCTTTCTTGTTTAACACTGGAATGGGGTGGTGCACTGTTCACTACCCGAAGATACTGCCACATCGGGTCAATGCATAGGGCGACAGAAGCAAGCTTCCAAATCAGCTCCCTTTCTCAAAAATCCATTTAATTTATGGTCCCCAGATAGGGAACGTATGTATCAGTATGTGCTCACAAGTCACCCAAGTGCAAGTATTCACACAAAAAAAAACGTGCCTCAGGATGCGATCTGTCGCAAGATCCTTTCTTTTTTTACACTTGATCTAAGCCAAAAGGCCTAGAGGGGATAACCGGGAAAGGGGTGGACCCAACCATGTCCCCTTCATGAGCACTCACATTACTCATAGGAATGGAAGGAAGGCTGGCAGCCAACCAGCCTCCCATACACTTTCTGGGTGGGTGGCAGTCAGCCACCCATACATACATACAGCACAGGCTAAACCCACATCATCACTTAAAAAAAGGACAGGCGACCATTGCACTCTGATGGAGCATTTAGCAATGCAATCCATAGCCTGGCTTTTGCCTGAACCCCCATCACTCCTCCTCTTGCATATAAGACAATATTTCAGATCTGCATATGAAAACAACACGCCTACCTTTGTTGCACATAGCTGCCTGCCTGTCTCTAGTTACCCCACTGGCTGTAGCTGCGTCCCTTCCGACATGGAATAACACCAACTGTAACGATAAACTGAAAATTAACAGTATAAACCTGCATCATTTTGGACTCTGGTATTTGCTGAATCCGGGTGACCTGACAATCGATGGTGGTGCCGCTGGTGATTCTGGCCTTCTTGGAATCTGTTGGGCCTATGTGTTAGCTCACACATCACTTGGGTATCCATGGTAACTACCACAACATGGTCATCTGCAGTTTACATCTAGCCCGTGGCATTGAATGGCATTTTAAAAGTGCTAAGGGTCCTGGTGCAATAATCCTCCCATGAGGATCAGCCTCAACGGCTTTGTAGATTGCACTCATGTCAGCAACTCCATATACATTTTTTTTTCTTCATGCTTCTTTCTTCATCCTTTTTTCTTTCTGTCATTCAGACTTTCATTCATTCGATCTCTCTCACTCACTTGCTTTAACTCATTTGTTCTCACTCACTCACTCACTCACTCAATCACTCACTCACTCATTCACTCTCACTCACTCTCACTCTCTCACTCACTCGCTCACTAAGTCAGTCTCTCTCTCTCTCTCTCTTTTTCTTTTTATATATATTTTTTTCCGTCTTCTTCTTCTTCTTCTTCTTCTTCTTCTTCTTCAGACCCTGTCATAGCACTAATGCCTTTCCAATACCACCAGCAGATGGAGACACTCCATTGCAACATTGGTTGTGAGCAGCAGTTTCTAAAAACAAATGCCTCATGGCGGATTTCCCATCCATCAATGGATGGTAAATTTTGTTTTTATCATTCACTGACCACAGAAACCAATGCATGGTCAAGCAACAGCAATGACACACCCTTGTGTATAGGCATGAGACCCTCATGTCATTTAACAGGATTCAGCACCACCCACAAGACAGCTACCTGTCATGTCATGTCAAACCTGCACAGGTGTGCTAGATTATTATTATTTAGTTTTATTTTATTTTTTTACACCAAGCAGTGTGCAAACATGGTCATTAAAACGCTAAATGAATAGACGTTCATAAACCAGTCAGTGCAACTCATCATTTTGGTCTCCAATTCTCAAACTCAAATTCTCACCCACGGAGGATTAAATGAGAATCTTTCTTGTTTAACACTGGAATGGGGTGGTGCACTGTTCACTACCCGAAGATACTGCCACATCGGGTCAATGCATAGGGCGACAGAAGCAAGCTTCCAAATCAGCTCCCTTTCTCAAAAATCCATTTAATTTATGGTCCCCAGATAGGGAACGTATGTATCAGTATGTGCTCACAAGTCACCCAAGTGCAAGTATTCACACAAAAAAAAACGTGCCTCAGGATGCGATCTGTCGCAAGATCCTTTCTTTTTTTACACTTGATCTAAGCCAAAAGGCCTAGAGGGGATAACCGGGAAAGGGTTGGACCCAACCATGTCCCCTTCATGAGCACTCACATTACTCATAGGAATGGAAGGAAGGCTGGCAGCCAACCAGCCTCCCATACACTTTCTGGGTGGGTGGCAGTCAGCCACCCATACATACATACAGCACAGGCTAAACCCACATCATCACTTAAAAAAAGGACAGGCGACCATTGCACTCTGATGGAGCATTTAGCAATGCAATCCATAGCCTGGCTTTTGCCTGAACCCCCATCACTCCTCCTCTTGCATATAAGACAATATTTCAGATCTGCATATGAAAACAACACGCCTACCTTTGTTGCACATAGCTGCCTGCCTGTCTCTAGTTACCCCACTGGCTGTAGCTGCGTCCCTTCCGACATGGAATAACACCAACTGTAACGATAAACTGAAAATTAACAGTATAAACCTGCATCATTTTGGACTCTGGTATTTGCTGAATCCGGGTGACCTGACAATCGATGGTGGTGCCGCTGGTGATTCTGGCCTTCTTGGAATCTGTTGGGCCTATGTGTTAGCTCACACATCACTTGGGTATCCATGGTAACTACCACAACATGGTCATCTGCAGTTTACATCTAGCCCGTGGCATTGAATGGCATTTTAAAAGTGCTAAGGGTCCTGGTGCAATAATCCTCCCATGAGGATCAGCCTCAACGGCTTTGTAGATTGCACTCATGTCAGCAACTCCATATACATTTTTTTTTCTTCATGCTTCTTTCTTCATCCTTTTTTCTTTCTGTCATTCAGACTTTCATTCATTCGATCTCTCTCACTCACTTGCTTTAACTCATTTGTTCTCACTCACTCACTCACTCACTCACTCAATCACTCACTCACTCATTCACTCTCACTCACTCTCACTCTCTCACTCACTCGCTCACTAAGTCAGTCTCTCTCTCTCTCTCTCTCTCTCTTTTTCTTTTTATATATATTTTTTTCCGTCTTCTTCTTCTTCTTCTTCTTCTTCTTCTTCAGACCCTGTCATAGCACTAATGCCTTTCCAATACCACCAGCAGATGGAGACACTCCATTGCAACATTGGTTGTGAGCAGCAGTTTCTAAAAACAAATGCCTCATGGCGGATTTCCCATCCATCAATGGATGGTAAATTTTGTTTTTATCATTCACTGACCACAGAAACCAATGCATGGTCAAGCAACAGCAATGACACACCCTTGTGTATAGGCATGAGACCCTCATGTCATTTAACAGGATTCAGCACCACCCACAAGACAGCTACCTGTCATGTCATGTCAAACCTGCACAGGTGTGCTAGATTATTATTATTTAGTTTTATTTTATTTTTTTACACCAATCAGTGTGCAAACATGGTCATTAAAACGCTAAATGAATAGACGTTCATAAACCAGTCAGTGCAACTCATCATTTTGGTCTCCAATTCTCAAACTCAAATTCTCACCCACGGAGGATTAAATGAGAATCTTTCTTGTTTAACACTGGAATGGGGTGGTGCACTGTTCACTACCCGAAGATACTGCCACATCGGGTCAATGCATAGGGCGACAGAAGCAAGCTTCCAAATCAGCTCCCTTTCTCAAAAATCCATTTAATTTATGGTCCCCAGATAGGGAACGTATGTATCAGTATGTGCTCACAAGTCACCCAAGTGCAAGTATTCACACAAAAAAAAACGTGCCTCAGGATGCGATCTGTCGCAAGATCCTTTCTTTTTTTACACTTGATCTAAGCCAAAAGGCCTAGAGGGGATAACCGGGAAAGGGGTGGACCCAACCATGTCCCCTTCATGAGCACTCACATTACTCATAGGAATGGAAGGAAGGCTGGCAGCCAACCAGCCTCCCATACACTTTCTGGGTGGGTGGCAGTCAGCCACCCATACATACATACAGCACAGGCTAAACCCACATCATCACTTAAAAAAAGGACAGGCGACCATTGCACTCTGATGGAGCATTTAGCAATGCAATCCATAGCCTGGCTTTTGCCTGAACCCCCATCACTCCTCCTCTTGCATATAAGACAATATTTCAGATCTGCATATGAAAACAACACGCCTACCTTTGTTGCACATAGCTGCCTGCCTGTCTCTAGTTACCCCACTGGCTGTAGCTGCGTCCCTTCCGACATGGAATAACACCAACTGTAACGATAAACTGAAAATTAACAGTATAAACCTGCATCATTTTGGACTCTGGTATTTGCTGAATCCGGGTGACCTGACAATCGATGGTGGTGCCGCTGGTGATTCTGGCCTTCTTGGAATCTGTTGGGCCTATGTGTTAGCTCACACATCACTTGGGTATCCATGGTAACTACCACAACATGGTCATCTGCAGTTTACATCTAGCCCGTGGCATTGAATGGCATTTTAAAAGTGCTAAGGGTCCTGGTGCAATAATCCTCCCATGAGGATCAGCCTCAACGGCTTTGTAGATTGCACTCATGTCAGCAACTCCATATACATTTTTTTTTCTTCATGCTTCTTTCTTCATCCTTTTTTCTTTCTGTCATTCAGACTTTCATTCATTCGATCTCTCTCACTCACTTGCTTTAACTCATTTGTTCTCACTCACTCACTCACTCACTCACTCAATCACTCACTCATTCACTCTCACTCACTCTCACTCTCTCACTCACTCGCTCACTAAGTCAGTCTCTCTCTCTCTCTCTCTTTTTCTTTTTATATATATTTTTTTCCGTCTTCTTCTTCTTCTTCTTCTTCTTCTTCTTCTTCAGACCCTGTCATAGCACTAATGCCTTTCCAATACCACCAGCAGATGGAGACACTCCATTGCAACATTGGTTGTGAGCAGCAGTTTCTAAAAACAAATGCCTCATGGCGGATTTCCCATCCATCAATGGATGGTAAATTTTGTTTTTATCATTCACTGACCACAGAAACCAATGCATGGTCAAGCAACAGCAACGACACACCCTTGTGTATAGGCATGAGACCCTCATGTCATTTAACAGGATTCAGCACCACCCACAAGACAGCTACCTGTCATGTCATGTCAAACCTGCACAGGTGTGCTAGATTATTATTATTTAGTTTTATTTTATTTTTTTACACCAAGCAGTGTGCAAACATGGTCATTAAAACGCTAAATGAATAGACGTTCATAAACCAGTCAGTGCAACTCATCATTTTGGTCTCCAATTCTCAAACTCAAATTCTCACCCACGGAGGATTAAATGAGAATCTTTCTTGTTTAACACTGGAATGGGGTGGTGCACTGTTCACTACCCGAAGATACTGCCACATCGGGTCAATGCATAGGGCGACAGAAGCAAGCTTCCAAATCAGCTCCCTTTCTCAAAAATCCATTTAATTTATGGTCCCCAGATAGGGAACGTATGTATCAGTATGTGCTCACAAGTCACCCAAGTGCAAGTATTCACACAAAAAAAAACGTGCCTCAGGATGCGATCTGTCGCAAGATCCTTTCTTTTTTTACACTTGATCTAAGCCAAAAGGCCTAGAGGGGATAACCGGGAAAGGGGTGGACCCAACCATGTCCCCTTCATGAGCACTCACATTACTCATAGGAATGGAAGGAAGGCTGGCAGCCAACCAGCCTCCCATACACTTTCTGGGTGGGTGGCAGTCAGCCACCCATACATACATACAGCACAGGCTAAACCCACATCATCACTTAAAAAAAGGACAGGCGACCATTGCACTCTGATGGAGCATTTAGCACTGCAATCCATAGCCTGGCTTTTGCCTGAACCCCCATCACTCCTCCTCTTGCATATAAGACAATATTTCAGATCTGCATATGAAAACAACACGCCTACCTTTGTTGCACATAGCTGCCTGCCTGTCTCTAGTTACCCCACTGGCTGTAGCTGCGTCCCTTCCGACATGGAATAACACCAACTGTAACGATAAACTGAAAATTAACAGTATAAACCTGCATCATTTTGGACTCTGGTATTTGCTGAATCCGGGTGACCTGACAATCGATGGTGGTGCCGCTGGTGATTCTGGCCTTCTTGGAATCTGTTGGGCCTATGTGTTAGCTCACACATCACTTGGGTATCCATGGTAACTACCACAACATGGTCATCTGCAGTTTACATCTAGCCCGTGGCATTGAATGGCATTTTAAAAGTGCTAAGGGTCCTGGTGCAATAATCCTCCCATGAGGATCAGCCTCAACGGCTTTGTAGATTGCACTCATGTCAGCAACTCCATATACATTTTTTTTTCTTCATGCTTCTTTCTTCATCCTTTTTTCTTTCTGTCATTCAGACTTTCATTCATTCGATCTCTCTCACTCACTTGCTTTAACTCATTTGTTCTCACTCACTCACTCACTCACTCAATCACTCACTCACTCATTCACTCTCACTCACTCTCACTCTCTCACTCACTCGCTCACTAAGTCAGTCTCTCTCTCTCTCTCTCTTTTTCTTTTTATATATATTTTTTTCCGTCTTCTTCTTCTTCTTCTTCTTCTTCTTCTTCTTCAGACCCTGTCATAGCACTAATGCCTTTCCAATACCACCAGCAGATGGAGACACTCCATTGCAACATTGGTTGTGAGCAGCAGTTTCTAAAAACAAATGCCTCATGGCGGATTTCCCATCCATCAATGGATGGTAAATTTTGTTTTTATCATTCACTGACCACAGAAACCAATGCATGGTCAAGCAACAGCAATGACACACCCTTGTGTATAGGCATGAGACCCTCATGTCATTTAACAGGATTCAGCACCACCCACAAGACAGCTACCTGTCATGTCATGTCAAACCTGCACAGGTGTGCTAGATTATTATTATTTAGTTTTATTTTATTTTTTTACACCAATCAGTGTGCAAACATGGTCATTAAAACGCTAAATGAATAGACGTTCATAAACCAGTCAGTGCAACTCATCATTTTGGTCTCCAATTCTCAAACTCAAATTCTCACCCACGGAGGATTAAATGAGAATCTTTCTTGTTTAACACTGGAATGGGGTGGTGCACTGTTCACTACCCGAAGATACTGCCACATCGGGTCAATGCATAGGGCGACAGAAGCAAGCTTCCAAATCAGCTCCCTTTCTCAAAAATCCATTTAATTTATGGTCCCCAGATAGGGAACGTATGTATCAGTATGTGCTCACAAGTCACCCAAGTGCAAGTATTCACACAAAAAAAAACGTGCCTCAGGATGCGATCTGTCGCAAGATCCTTTCTTTTTTTACACTTGATCTAAGCCAAAAGGCCTAGAGGGGATAACCGGGAAAGGGGTGGACCCAACCATGTCCCCTTCATGAGCACTCACATTACTCATAGGAATGGAAGGAAGGCTGGCAGCCAACCAGCCTCCCATACACTTTCTGGGTGGGTGGCAGTCAGCCACCCATACATACATACAGCACAGGCTAAACCCACATCATCACTTAAAAAAAGGACAGGCGACCATTGCACTCTGATGGAGCATTTAGCAATGCAATCCATAGCCTGGCTTTTGCCTGAACCCCCATCACTCCTCCTCTTGCATATAAGACAATATTTCAGATCTGCATATGAAAACAACACGCCTACCTTTGTTGCACATAGCTGCCTGCCTGTCTCTAGTTACCCCACTGGCTGTAGCTGCGTCCCTTCCGACATGGAATAACACCAACTGTAACGATAAACTGAAAATTAACAGTATAAACCTGCATCATTTTGGACTCTGGTATTTGCTGAATCCGGGTGACCTGACAATCGATGGTGGTGCCGCTGGTGATTCTGGCCTTCTTGGAATCTGTTGGGCCTATGTGTTAGCTCACACATCACTTGGGTATCCATGGTAACTACCACAACATGGTCATCTGCAGTTTACATCTAGCCCGTGGCATTGAATGGCATTTTAAAAGTGCTAAGGGTCCTGGTGCAATAATCCTCCCATGAGGATCAGCCTCAACGGCTTTGTAGATTGCACTCATGTCAGCAACTCCATATACATTTTTTTTTCTTCATGCTTCTTTCTTCATCCTTTTTTCTTTCTGTCATTCAGACTTTCATTCATTCGATCTCTCTCACTCACTTGCTTTAACTCATTTGTTCTCACTCACTCACTCACTCACTCACTCAATCACTCACTCACTCATTCACTCTCACTCACTCTCACTCTCTCACTCACTCGCTCACTAAGTCAGTCTCTCTCTCTCTCTCTCTCTTTTTCTTTTTATATATATTTTTTTCCGTCTTCTTCTTCTTCTTCTTCTTCTTCTTCTTCAGACCCTGTCATAGCACTAATGCCTTTCCAATACCACCAGCAGATGGAGACACTCCATTGCAACATTGGTTGTGAGCAGCAGTTTCTAAAAACAAATGCCTCATGGCGGATTTCCCATCCATCAATGGATGGTAAATTTTGTTTTTATCATTCACTGACCACAGAAACCAATGCATGGTCAAGCAACAGCAATGACACACCCTTGTGTATAGGCATGAGACCCTCATGTCATTTAACAGGATTCAGCACCACCCACAAGACAGCTACCTGTCATGTCATGTCAAACCTGCACAGGTGTGCTAGATTATTATTATTTAGTTTTATTTTATTTTTTTACACCAATCAGTGTGCAAACATGGTCATTAAAACGCTAAATGAATAGACGTTCATAAACCAGTCAGTGCAACTCATCATTTTGGTCTCCAATTCTCAAACTCAAATTCTCACCCACGGAGGATTAAATGAGAATCCTTCTTGTTTAACACTGGAATGGGGTGGTGCACTGTTCACTACCCGAAGATACTGCCACATCGGGTCAATGCATAGGGCGACAGAAGCAAGCTTCCAAATCAGCTCCCTTTCTCAAAAATCCATTTAATTTATGGTCCCCAGATAGGGAACGTATGTATCAGTATGTGCTCACAAGTCACCCAAGTGCAAGTATTCACACAAAAAAAAACGTGCCTCAGGATGCGATCTGTCGCAAGATCCTTTCTTTTTTTACACTTGATCTAAGCCAAAAGGCCTAGAGGGGATAACCGGGAAAGGGGTGGACCCAACCATGTCCCCTTCATGAGCACTCACATTACTCATAGGAATGGAAGGAAGGCTGGCAGCCAACCAGCCTCCCATACACTTTCTGGGTGGGTGGCAGTCAGCCACCCATACATACATACAGCACAGGCTAAACCCACATCATCACTTAAAAAAAGGACAGTCGACCATTGCACTCTGATGGAGCATTTAGCAATGCAATCCATAGCCTGGCTTTTGCCTGAACCCCCATCACTCCTCCTCTTGCATATAAGACAATATTTCAGATCTGCATATGAAAACAACACGCCTACCTTTGTTGCACATAGCTGCCTGCCTGTCTCTAGTTACCCCACTGGCTGTAGCTGCGTCCCTTCCGACATGGAATAACACCAACTGTAACGATAAACTGAAAATTAACAGTATAAACCTGCATCATTTTGGACTCTGGTATTTGCTGAATCCGGGTGACCTGACAATCGATGGTGGTGCCGCTGGTGATTCTGGCCTTCTTGGAATCTGTTGGGCCTATGTGTTAGCTCACACATCACTTGGGTATCCATGGTAACTACCACAACATGGTCATCTGCAGTTTACATCTAGCCCGTGGCATTGAATGGCATTTTAAAAGTGCTAAGGGTCCTGGTGCAATAATCCTCCCATGAGGATCAGCCTCAACGGCTTTGTAGATTGCACTCATGTCAGCAACTCCATATACATTTTTTTTTCTTCATGCTTCTTTCTTCATCCTTTTTTCTTTCTGTCATTCAGACTTTCATTCATTCGATCTCTCTCACTCACTTGCTTTAACTCATTTGTTCTCACTCACTCACTCACTCACTCACTCAATCACTCACTCACTCATTCACTCTCACTCACTCTCACTCTCTCACTCACTCGCTCACTAAGTCAGTCTCTCTCTCTCTCTCTCTTTTTCTTTTTATATATATTTTTTTCCGTCTTCTTCTTCTTCTTCTTCTTCTTCTTCTTCTTCTTCTTCAGACCCTGTCATAGCACTAATGCCTTTCCAATACCACCAGCAGATGGAGACACTCCATTGCAACATTGGTTGTGAGCAGCAGTTTCTAAAAACAAATGCCTCATGGCGGATTTCCCATCCATCAATGGATGGTAAATTTTGTTTTTATCATTCACTGACCACAGAAACCAATGCATGGTCAAGCAACAGCAATGACACACCCTTGTGTATAGGCATGAGACCCTCATGTCATTTAACAGGATTCAGCACCACCCACAAGACAGCTACCTGTCATGTCATGTCAAACCTGCACAGGTGTGCTAGATTATTATTATTTAGTTTTATTTTATTTTTTTACACCAATCAGTGTGCAAACATGGTCATTAAAACGCTAAATGAATAGACGTTCATAAACCAGTCAGTGCAACTCATCATTTTGGTCTCCAATTCTCAAACTCAAATTCTCACCCACGGAGGATTAAATGAGAATCTTTCTTGTTTAACACTGGAATGGGGTGGTGCACTGTTCACTACCCGAAGATACTGCCACATCGGGTCAATGCATAGGGCGACAGAAGCAAGCTTCCAAATCAGCTCCCTTTCTCAAAAATCCATTTAATTTATGGTCCCCAGATAGGGAACGTATGTATCAGTATGTGCTCACAAGTCACCCAAGTGCAAGTATTCACACAAAAAAAAACGTGCCTCAGGATGCGATCTGTCGCAAGATCCTTTCTTTTTTTACACTTGATCTAAGCCAAAAGGCCTAGAGGGGATAACCGGGAAAGGGGTGGACCCAACCATGTCCCCTTCATGAGCACTCACATTACTCATAGGAATGGAAGGAAGGCTGGCAGCCAACCAGCCTCCCATACACTTTCTGGGTGGGTGGCAGTCAGCCACCCATACATACATACAGCACAGGCTAAACCCACATCATCACTTAAAAAAAGGACAGGCGACCATTGCACTCTGATGGAGCATTTAGCAATGCAATCCATAGCCTGGCTTTTGCCTGAACCCCCATCACTCCTCCTCTTGCATATAAGACAATATTTCAGATCTGCATATGAAAACAACACGCCTACCTTTGTTGCACATAGCTGCCTGCCTGTCTCTAGTTACCCCACTGGCTGTAGCTGCGTCCCTTCCGACATGGAATAACACCAACTGTAACGATAAACTGAAAATTAACAGTATAAACCTGCATCATTTTGGACTCTGGTATTTGCTGAATCCGGGTGACCTGACAATCGATGGTGGTGCCGCTGGTGATTCTGGCCTTCTTGGAATCTGTTGGGCCTATGTGTTAGCTCACACATCACTTGGGTATCCATGGTAACTACCACAACATGGTCATCTGCAGTTTACATCTAGCCCGTGGCATTGAATGGCATTTTAAAAGTGCTAAGGGTCCTGGTGCAATAATCCTCCCATGAGGATCAGCCTCAACGGCTTTGTAGATTGCACTCATGTCAGCAACTCCATATACATTTTTTTTTCTTCATGCTTCTTTCTTCATCCTTTTTTCTTTCTGTCATTCAGACTTTCATTCATTCGATTTCTCTCACTCACTTGCTTTAACTCATTTGTTCTCACTCACTCACTCACTCACTCAATCACTCACTCACTCATTCACTCTCACTCACTCTCACTCTCTCACTCACTCGCTCACTAAGTCAGTCTCTCTCTCTCTCTCTCTTTTTCTTTTTATATATATTTTTTTCCGTCTTCTTCTTCTTCTTCTTCTTCAGACCCTGTCATAGCACTAATGCCTTTCCAATACCACCAGCAGATGGAGACACTCCATTGCAACATTGGTTGTGAGCAGCAGTTTCTAAAAACAAATGCCTCATGGCGGATTTCCCATCCATCAATGGATGGTAAATTTTGTTTTTATCATTCACTGACCACAGAAACCAATGCATGGTCAAGCAACAGCAATGACACACCCTTGTGTATAGGCATGAGACCCTCATGTCATTTAACAGGATTCAGCACCACCCACAAGACAGCTACCTGTCATGTCATGTCAAACCTGCACAGGTGTGCTAGATTATTATTATTTAGTTTTATTTTATTTTTTTACACCAATCAGTGTGCAAACATGGTCATTAAAACGCTAAATGAATAGACGTTCATAAACCAGTCAGTGCAACTCATCATTTTGGTCTCCAATTCTCAAACTCAAATTCTCACCCACGGAGGATTAAATGAGAATCTTTCTTGTTTAACACTGGAATGGGGTGGTGCACTGTTCACTACCCGAAGATACTGCCACATCGGGTCAATGCATAGGGCGACAGAAGCAAGCTTCCAAATCAGCTCCCTTTCTCAAAAATCCATTTAATTTATGGTCCCCAGATAGGGAACGTATGTATCAGTATGTGCTCACAAGTCACCCAAGTGCAAGTATTCACACAAAAAAAAAACGTGCCTCAGGATGCGATCTGTCGCAAGATCCTTTCTTTTTTTACACTTGATCTAAGCCAAAAGGCCTAGAGGGGATAACCGGGAAAGGGGTGGACCCAACCATGTCCCCTTCATGAGCACTCACATTACTCATAGGAATGGAAGGAAGGCTGGCAGCCAACCAGCCTCCCATACACTTTCTGGGTGGGTGGCAGTCAGCCACCCATACATACATACAGCACAGGCTAAACCCACATCATCACTTAAAAAAAGGACAGGCGACCATTGCACTCTGATGGAGCATTTAGCAATGCAATCCATAGCCTGGCTTTTGCCTGAACCCCCATCACTCCTCCTCTTGCATATAAGACAATATTTCAGATCTGCATATGAAAACAACACGCCTACCTTTGTTGCACATAGCTGCCTGCCTGTCTCTAGTTACCCCACTGGCTGTAGCTGCGTCCCTTCCGACATGGAATAACACCAACTGTAACGATAAACTGAAAATTAACAGTATAAACCTGCATCATTTTGGACTCTGGTATTTGCTGAATCCGGGTGACCTGACAATCGATGGTGGTGCCGCTGGTGATTCTGGCCTTCTTGGAATCTGTTGGGCCTATGTGTTAGCTCACACATCACTTGGGTATCCATGGTAACTACCACAACATGGTCATCTGCAGTTTACATCTAGCCCGTGGCATTGAATGGCATTTTAAAAGTGCTAAGGGTCCTGGTGCAATAATCCTCCCATGAGGATCAGCCTCAACGGCTTTGTAGATTGCACTCATGTCAGCAACTCCATATACATTTTTTTTTCTTCATGCTTCTTTCTTCATCCTTTTTTCTTTCTGTCATTCAGACTTTCATTCATTCGATCTCTCTCACTCACTTGCTTTAACTCATTTGTTCTCACTCACTCACTCACTCACTCACTCAATCACTCACTCACTCATTCACTCTCACTCACTCTCACTCTCTCACTCACTAAGTCAGTCTCTCTCTCTCTCTCTCTTTTTCTTTTTATATATATTTTTTTCCGTCTTCTTCTTCTTCTTCTTCTTCTTCTTCTTCTTCTTCTTCTTCAGACCCTGTCATAGCACTAATGCCTTTCCAATACCACCAGCAGATGGAGACACTCCATTGCAACATTGGTTGTGAGCAGCAGTTTCTAAAAACAAATGCCTCATGGCGGATTTCCCATCCATCAATGGATGGTAAATTTTGTTTTTATCATTCACTGACCACAGAAACCAATGCATGGTCAAGCAACAGCAATGACACACCCTTGTGTATAGGCATGAGACCCTCATGTCATTTAACAGGATTCAGCACCACCCACAAGACAGCTACCTGTCATGTCATGTCAAACCTGCACAGGTGTGCTAGATTATTATTATTTAGTTTTATTTTATTTTTTTACACCAATCAGTGTGCAAACATGGTCATTAAAACGCTAAATGAATAGACGTTCATAAACCAGTCAGTGCAACTCATCATTTTGGTCTCCAATTCTCAAACTCAAATTCTCACCCACGGAGGATTAAATGAGAATCTTTCTTGTTTAACACTGGAATGGGGTGGTGCACTGTTCACTACCCGAAGATACTGCCACATCGGGTCAATGCATAGGGCGACAGAAGCAAGCTTCCAAATCAGCTCCCTTTCTCAAAAATCCATTTAATTTATGGTCCCCAGATAGGGAACGTATGTATCAGTATGTGCTCACAAGTCACCCAAGTGCAAGTATTCACACAAAAAAAAACGTGCCTCAGGATGCGATCTGTCGCAAGATCCTTTCTTTTTTTACACTTGATCTAAGCCAAAAGGCCTAGAGGGGATAACCGGGAAAGGGGTGGACCCAACCATGTCCCCTTCATGAGCACTCACATTACTCATAGGAATGGAAGGAAGGCTGGCAGCCAACCAGCCTCCCATACACTTTCTGGGTGGGTGGCAGTCAGCCACCCATACATACATACAGCACAGGCTAAACCCACATCATCACTTAAAAAAAGGACAGGCGACCATTGCACTCTGATGGAGCATTTAGCAATGCAATCCATAGCCTGGCTTTTGCCTGAACCCCCATCACTCCTCCTCTTGCATATAAGACAATATTTCAGATCTGCATATGAAAACAACACGCCTACCTTTGTTGCACATAGCTGCCTGCCTGTCTCTAGTTACCCCACTGGCTGTAGCTGCGTCCCTTCCGACATGGAATAACACCAACTGTAACGATAAACTGAAAATTAACAGTATAAACCTGCATCATTTTGGACTCTGGTATTTGCTGAATCCGGGTGACCTGACAATCGATGGTGGTGCCGCTGGTGATTCTGGCCTTCTTGGAATCTGTTGGGCCTATGTGTTAGCTCACACATCACTTGGGTATCCATGGTAACTACCACAACATGGTCATCTGCAGTTTACATCTAGCCCGTGGCATTGAATGGCATTTTAAAAGTGCTAAGGGTCCTGGTGCAATAATCCTCCCATGAGGATCAGCCTCAACGGCTTTGTAGATTGCACTCATGTCAGCAACTCCATATACATTTTTTTTTCTTCATGCTTCTTTCTTCATCCTTTTTTCTTTCTGTCATTCAGACTTTCATTCATTCGATCTCTCTCACTCACTTGCTTTAACTCATTTGTTCTCACTCACTCACTCACTCACTCAATCACTCACTCACTCATTCACTCTCACTCACTCTCACTCTCTCACTCACTCGCTCACTAAGTCAGTCTCTCTCTCTCTCTCTCTTTTTCTTTTTATATATATTTTTTTCCGTCTTCTTCTTCTTCTTCTTCTTCTTCTTCAGACCCTGTCATAGCACTAATGCCTTTCCAATACCACCAGCAGATGGAGACACTCCATTGCAACATTGGTTGTGAGTAGCAGTTTCTAAAAACAAATGCCTCATGGCGGATGTCACGATGCCGGCTGGCAGGTAGTGGATCCTCTGTGCCAGAGAGGGATTGGCGTGGACCGTGCTAGTGGACCGGTTCTAAGCCACTACTGGTTTTCACCAGAGCCCGCCGCAAAGCGGGATGGTCTTGCTGCGGCGGTAGTGACCAGGTCGTATCCACTAGCAACGGCTCACCTCTCTGGCTGCTGAAGATAGGCGCGGTACAAGGGAGTAGGCAAAAGCAAGGTCGGACGTAGCAGAAGGTCGGGGCAGGCAGCAAGGATCGTAGTCAGGGGCAACGGCAGAAGGTCTGGAAACACAGGCAAGGAACACACAAGGAACGCTTTCACTGGCACTAAGGCAACAAGATCCGGCAAGGGAGTGCAGGGGAAGTGAGGTGATATAGGGAAGTGCACAGGTGAACACACTAATTGGAACCACTGCGCCAATCAGCGGCGCAGTGGCCCTTTAAATCGCAGAGACCCGGCGCGCGCGCGCCCTAGGGAGCGGGGCCGCGCGCGCCGGGACAGAACAGACGGAGAGCGAGTCAGGTAGGGGAGCCGGGGTGCGCATCGCGAGCGGGCGCTACCCGCATCGCGAATCGCATCCCGGCTGGCAGCGGAATCGCAGCGCCCCGGGTCAGAGGACGTGACCGGAGCGCTGCCGCGGGGAGAGAGAAGCGAGCGCTCCGGGGAGGAGCGGGGACCCGGAGCGCTCGGCGTAACAGTACCCCCCCCCTTGGGTCTCCCCCTCTTCTTAGAGCCTGAGAACCTGAGGAGCAGACTTTTGTCTAGGATGTTGTCCTCAGGTTCCCAGGATCTCTCTTCAGGACCACAACCCTCCCAGTCCACTAAAAAAAAATTTTTCCCTCTGACCTTTTTGGCAGCTAAAATTTCTTTGACCGAGAAGATGTCCGAGGAGCCGGAAACAGGAGTGGGAGGAACAGATTTGGGAGAAAAACGGTTGAGGATGAGTGGTTTGAGAAGAGAGACGTGAAAGGCATTAGGGATACGAAGAGAGGGAGGAAGAAGAAGTTTATAAGAGACAGGATTAATTTGACACAAAATTTTGAAAGGACCAAGATAGCGTGGTCCCAACTTGTAGCTAGGGACACGGAAGCGGACATATTTAGCGGAGAGCCATACCTTGTCTCCAGGGGAAAAAACGGGGGGAGCTCTTCTTTTCTTATCCGCGAACTTCTTCATGCGTGATGAAGCCTGTAAGAGAGAATTTTGGGTCTCTCTCCATATGATGGAAAGGTCACGAGAAATTTCATCCACAGCGGGCAGACCAGAGGGCAAGGGAGTAGGGAGGGGGGGAAGAGGGTGACGGCCGTACACCATGAAAAATGGGGATTTGGAGGAAGACTCAGAGACCCTGAAGTTATACGAGAATTCGGCCCATGGGAGGAGATCTGCCCAGTCATCCTGGCGGGAGGAAACAAAATGTCGCAAATAATTACCCAAGATCTGGTTAATCCTTTCTACTTGTCCATTGGACTGGGGATGATATGCAGAAGAAAAATTTAATTTAATCTTGAGTTGTTTACAGAGAGCCCTCCAGAATTTAGACACGAATTGGACGCCTCTATCCGAGACAATCTGCGTAGGCAACCCGTGAAGACGAAAAATGTGTACAAAAAATTGTTTAGCCAACTGAGGAGCAGAAGGAAGACCAGGAAGAGGGATGAAATGTGCCATTTTGGAGAATCGATCAACGACCACCCAAATAACAGTGTTGCCACGGGAAGGGGGTAAATCAGTAATAAAATCCATACCAATCAGAGACCAAGGCTGTTCGGGGACAGGCAGAGGATGAAGAAAACCAGCGGGCTTCTGGCGAGGAGTCTTATCCCGGGCACAGATAGTGCAGGCTCGCACAAAGTCCACAACATCCGTCTCCAGAGTCGGCCACCAATAGAAGCGGGAGATGAGTTGCACAGATTTCTTGATACCCGCATGACCTGCGAGATGGGAGGAGTGACCCCATTTGAGGATTCCGAGGCGTTGGCGAGGAGAAACAAAGGTCTTTCCTGGAGGAGTCTGCCTGATGGAGGCAGGAGAAGTGGAGATCAGGCAGTCAGGTGGAATGATGTGTTGCGGAGAGAGTTCAACTTCTGAGGCATCCGAGGAACGAGAGAGAGCATCGGCCCTAATGTTCTTATCGGCAGGACGAAAGTGAATCTCAAAATTAAATCGGGCAAAGAACAGAGACCACCGGGCCTGGCGAGGATTCAGCCGTTGGGCAGACTGGAGGTAGGAGAGGTTCTTGTGGTCGGTGTAGATAATAACAGGAGAACTTGATCCCTCCAGCAGATGCCTCCATTCCTCAAGTGCTAATTTAATGGCTAGAAGCTCTCGATCCCCGATGGAGTAGTTCCTCTCCGCTGGAGAGAAGGTCCTAGAGAAAAAACCACAAGTGACAACATGCCCGGAAGAATTTTTTTGTAGAAGAACAGCTCCAGCTCCCACTGAGGAGGCATCAACCTCCAATAGGAAGGGTTTGGAAGGGTCAGGTCTGGAGAGGACGGGAGCCGAAGAAAAGGCAGACTTGAGTCGTTTAAAGGCGTCTTCTGCTTGAGGAGGCCAGGACTTGGGATCAGCATTTTTTTTGGTTAAAGCCACGATAGGAGCCACAATGGTAGAAAAATGTGGAATAAATTGCCTGTAATAATTGGCGAACCCCAAAAAGCGTTGGATAGCACGGAGTCCGGAGGGGCGTGGCCAATCTAAGACGGCAGAGAGTTTGTCTGGATCCATCTGTAGTCCCTGGCCAGAGACCAAATATCCTAGAAAAGGAAGAGATTGGCATTCAAACAGACATTTCTCAATTTTGGCATAGAGTTGGTTGTCACGAAGTCTCTGAAGAACCATACGGACATGCTGGCGGTGTTCTTCTAGATTGGCAGAAAAAATTAGGATATCGTCCAGATATACAACAACACAGGAGTATAACAGATCACGAAAAATTTCATTGACAAAGTCTTGGAAGACGGCAGGGGCGTTGCACAGTCCAAAGGGCATGACCAGATACTCAAAGTGTCCATCTCTGGTGTTAAATGCCGTTTTCCACTCGTCCCCCTCTCTGATGCGGATGAGGTTATAGGCGCCTCTTAAGTCCAATTTAGTGAAGATGTGGGCACCTTGGAGGCGATCAAAGAGTTCAGAGATGAGTGGTAAGGGGTAGCGGTTCTTAACCGTGATTTTATTAAGACCGCGGTAGTCAATGCAAGGACGTAGGGAGCCATCTTTTTTGGACACAAAGAAAAATCCGGCTCCGGCAGGAGAGGAGGATTTACGGATAAAGCCCTTTTTTAGATTCTCCTGGACGTATTCGGACATGGCAAGAGTCTCTGGGGCAGAGAGAGGATAAATTCTGCCCCGGGGTGGAGTAGTGCCCGGGAGGAGGTCGATAGGGCAATCATAAGGCCTGTGAGGAGGTAGAGTCTCAGCTTGTTTTTTGCAGAAAACATCCGCGAAGTCCATATAGGCCTTAGGGAGACCGGTTACTGGAGGAACCACAGAGTTACGGCAAGGGTTACTGGGAACCGGTTTTAGACAGTTCTTGGAACAAGAGGACCCCCAACTCTTGATCTCCCCAGTGGACCAATCCAGGGTAGGGGAATGAAGTTGAAGCCAGGGAAGTCCAAGGAGAATTTCCGAGGTGCAATTGGGGAGGACCAAAAGTTCAATCCTCTCATGATGAGATCCGATGCTCATAAGAAGGGGCTCCGTGCGGAAACGTATGGTACAGTCCAATCTTTCATTATTTACACAATTGATGTAGAGGGGTCTGGCGAGACTGGTCACCGGGATGTTGAACCTGTTGACGAGAGAGGCCAAAATAAAATTTCCTGCAGATCCAGAGTCCAAGAAGGCCACTGTAGAGAAGGAGAAGGCAGAGGCAGACATCCGCACAGGCACAGTGAGACGTGGAGAAGCAGAGTAGACATCAAGGACTGTCTCACCTTTGTGCGGAGTCAGCGTACGTCTTTCCAGGCGGGGAGGACGGATAGGACAATCTCTCAGGAAGTGTTCGGTACTAGCACAGTACAGGCAGAGGTTCTCCATACGGCGTCGTGTCCTCTCTTGAGGTGTCAGGCGAGACCGGTCGACCTGCATAGCCTCCACGGCGGGAGGCACAGGAACAGATTGCAGGGGACCAGAGGAGAGAGGAGCCGAGGAGAAGAAACGCCTCGTGCGAACAGAGTCCATATCTTGGCGGAGTTCCTGACGCCTTTCGGAAAAACGCATGTCAATGCGAGTGGCTAGGTGAATAAGTTCATGTAGATTAGCAGGAATTTCTCGTGCGGCCAGAACATCTTTAATGTTGCTGGATAGGCCTTTTTTGAAGGTCGCGCAGAGGGCCTCATTATTCCAGGACAATTCTGAAGCAAGAGTACGGAATTGTACGGCATACTCGCCAACGGAAGAATTACCCTGGACCAGGTTCAACAGGGCAGTCTCAGCAGAAGAGGCTCGGGCAGGTTCCTCAAAGACACTTCGGATTTCCGAGAAGAAGGAGTGTACAGAGGCAGTGACGGGGTCATTGCGGTCCCAGAGCGGTGTGGCCCATGACAGGGCTTTTCCGGACAGAAGGCTGACTACGAAAGCCACCTTAGACCTTTCAGTGGGAAACAGGTCCGACATCATCTCCAGATGCAGGGAACATTGGGAAAGAAAGCCACGGCAAAACTTAGAGTCCCCATCAAATTTATCCGGCAAGGATAAGCGTATCCCAGGAGCGGCCACTCGCTGCGGAGGAGGTGCAGGAGCTGGCGGAGGAGATGACTGCTGAAGCTGTGGTAGTAACTGTTGTAGCATAACGGTCAGTTGAGACAGCTGTTGGCCTTGTTGCGCTATCTGTTGTGACTGCTGGGCGACCACCGTGGTGAGGTCAGCGACAACTGGCAGAGGAACTTCAGCGGGATCCATGGCCGGATCTACTGTCACGATGCCGGCTGGCAGGTAGTGGATCCTCTGTGCCAGAGAGGGATTGGCGTGGACCGTGCTAGTGGACCGGTTCTAAGCCACTACTGGTTTTCACCAGAGCCCGCCGCAAAGCGGGATGGTCTTGCTGCGGCGGTAGTGACCAGGTCGTATCCACTAGCAACGGCTCACCTCTCTGGCTGCTGAAGATAGGCGCGGTACAAGGGAGTAGGCAAAAGCAAGGTCGGACGTAGCAGAAGGTCGGGGCAGGCAGCAAGGATCGTAGTCAGGGGCAACGGCAGAAGGTCTGGAAACACAGGCAAGGAACACACAAGGAACGCTTTCACTGGCACTAAGGCAACAAGATCCGGCAAGGGAGTGCAGGGGAAGTGAGGTGATATAGGGAAGTGCACAGGTGAACACACTAATTGGAACCACTGCGCCAATCAGCGGCGCAGTGGCCCTTTAAATCGCAGAGACCCGGCGCGCGCGCGCCCTAGGGAGCGGGGCCGCGCGCGCCGGGACAGAACAGACGGAGAGCGAGTCAGGTAGGGGAGCCGGGGTGCGCATCGCGAGCGGGCGCTACCCGCATCGCGAATCGCATCCCGGCTGGCAGCGGAATCGCAGCGCCCCGGGTCAGAGGACGTGACCGGAGCGCTGCCGCGGGGAGAGAGAAGCGAGCGCTCCGGGGAGGAGCGGGGACCCGGAGCGCTCGGCGTAACAGCGGATTTCCCATCCATCAATGGATGGTAAATTTTGTTTTTATCATTCACTGACCACAGAAACCAATGCATGGTCAAGCAACAGCAATGACACACCCTTGTGTATAGGCATGAGACCCTCATGTCATTTAACAGGATTCAGCACCACCCACAAGACAGCTACCTGTCATGTCATGTCAAACCTGCACAGGTGTGCTAGATTATTATTATTTAGTTTTATTTTATTTTTTTACACCAATCAGTGTGCAAACATGGTCATTAAAACGCTAAATGAATAGACGTTCATAAACCAGTCAGTGCAACTCATCATTTTGGTCTCCAATTCTCAAACTCAAATTCTCACCCACGGAGGATTAAATGAGAATCTTTCTTGTTTAACACTGGAATGGGGTGGTGCACTGTTCACTACCCGAAGATACTGCCACATCGGGTCAATGCATAGGGCGACAGAAGCAAGCTTCCAAATCAGCTCCCTTTCTCAAAAATCCATTTAATTTATGGTCCCCAGATAGGGAACGTATGTATCAGTATGTGCTCACAAGTCACCCAAGTGCAAGTATTCACACAAAAAAAAACGTGCCTCAGGATGCGATCTGTCGCAAGATCCTTTCTTTTTTTACACTTGATCTAAGCCAAAAGGCCTAGAGGGGATAACCGGGAAAGGGGTGGACCCAACCATGTCCCCTTCATGAGCACTCACATTACTCATAGGAATGGAAGGAAGGCTGGCAGCCAACCAGCCTCCCATACACTTTCTGGGTGGGTGGCAGTCAGCCACCCATACATACATACAGCACAGGCTAAACCCACATCATCACTTAAAAAAAGGACAGGCGACCATTGCACTCTGATGGAGCATTTAGCAATGCAATCCATAGCCTGGCTTTTGCCTGAACCCCCATCACTCCTCCTCTTGCATATAAGACAATATTTCAGATCTGCATATGAAAACAACACGCCTACCTTTGTTGCACATAGCTGCCTGCCTGTCTCTAGTTACCCCACTGGCTGTAGCTGCGTCCCTTCCGACATGGAATAACACCAACTGTAACGATAAACTGAAAATTAACAGTATAAACCTGCATCATTTTGGACTCTGGTATTTGCTGAATCCGGGTGACCTGACAATCGATGGTGGTGCCGCTGGTGATTCTGGCCTTCTTGGAATCTGTTGGGCCTATGTGTTAGCTCACACATCACTTGGGTATCCATGGTAACTACCACAACATGGTCATCTGCAGTTTACATCTAGCCCGTGGCATTGAATGGCATTTTAAAAGTGCTAAGGGTCCTGGTGCAATAATCCTCCCATGAGGATCAGCCTCAACGGCTTTGTAGATTGCACTCATGTCAGCAACTCCATATACATTTTTTTTTCTTCATGCTTCTTTCTTCATCCTTTTTTCTTTCTGTCATTCAGACTTTCATTCATTCGATCTCTCTCACTCACTTGCTTTAACTCATTTGTTCTCACTCACTCACTCACTCAATCACTGACTCACTCATTCACTCTCACTCACTCTCACTCTCTCACTCACTCGCTCACTAAGTCAGTCTCTCTCTCTCTCTCTCTTTTTCTTTTTATATATATTTTTTTCCGTCTTCTTCTTCTTCTTCTTCTTCTTCTTCTTCTTCTTCAGACCCTGTCATAGCACTAATGCCTTTCCAATACCACCAGCAGATGGAGACACTCCATTGCAACATTGGTTGTGAGCAGCAGTTTCTAAAAACAAATGCCTCATGGCGGATTTCCCATCCATCAATGGATGGTAAATTTTGTTTTTATCATTCACTGACCACAGAAACCAATGCATGGTCAAGCAACAGCAATGACACACCCTTGTGTATAGGCATGAGACCCTCATGTCATTTAACAGGATTCAGCACCACCCACAAGACAGCTACCTGTCATGTCATGTCAAACCTGCACAGGTGTGCTAGATTATTATTATTTAGTTTTATTTTATTTTTTTACACCAATCAGTGTGCAAACATGGTCATTAAAACGCTAAATGAATAGACGTTCATAAACCAGTCAGTGCAACTCATCATTTTGGTCTCCAATTCTCAAACTCAAATTCTCACCCACGGAGGATTAAATGAGAATCTTTCTTGTTTAACACTGGAATGGGGTGGTGCACTGTTCACTACCCGAAGATACTGCCACATCGGGTCAATGCATAGGGCGACAGAAGCAAGCTTCCAAATCAGCTCCCTTTCTCAAAAATCCATTTAATTTATGGTCCCCAGATAGGGAACGTATGTATCAGTATGTGCTCACAAGTCACCCAAGTGCAAGTATTCACACAAAAAAAAAAACGTGCCTCAGGATGCGATCTGTCGCAAGATCCTTTCTTTTTTTACACTTGATCTAAGCCAAAAGGCCTAGAGGGGATAACCGGGAAAGGGGTGGACCCAACCATGTCCCCTTCATGAGCACTCACATTACTCATAGGAATGGAAGGAAGGCTGGCAGCCAACCAGCCTCCCATACACTTTCTGGGTGGGTGGCAGTCAGCCACCCATACATACATACAGCACAGGCTAAACCCACATCATCACTTAAAAAAAGGACAGGCGACCATTGCACTCTGATGGAGCATTTAGCAATGCAATCCATAGCCTGGCTTTTGCCTGAACCCCCATCACTCCTCCTCTTGCATATAAGACAATATTTCAGATCTGCATATGAAAACAACACGCCTACCTTTGTTGCACATAGCTGCCTGCCTGTCTCTAGTTACCCCACTGGCTGTAGCTGCGTCCCTTCCGACATGGAATAACACCAACTGTAACGATAAACTGAAAATTAACAGTATAAACCTGCATCATTTTGGACTCTGGTATTTGCTGAATCCGGGTGACCTGACAATCGATGGTGGTGCCGCTGGTGATTCTGGCCTTCTTGGAATCTGTTGGGCCTATGTGTTAGCTCACACATCACTTGGGTATCCATGGTAACTACCACAACATGGTCATCTGCAGTTTACATCTAGCCCGTGGCATTGAATGGCATTTTAAAAGTGCTAAGGGTCCTGGTGCAATAATCCTCCCATGAGGATCAGCCTCAACGGCTTTGTAGATTGCACTCATGTCAGCAACTCCATATACATTTTTTTTTCTTCATGCTTCTTTCTTCATCCTTTTTTCTTTCTGTCATTCAGACTTTCATTCATTCGATCTCTCTCACTCACTTGCTTTAACTCATTTGTTCTCACTCACTCACTCACTCACTCAATCACTCACTCACTCATTCACTCTCACTCACTCTCACTCTCTCACTCACTCGCTCACTAAGTCAGTCTCTCTCTCTCTTTTTCTTTTTATATATATTTTTTTCCGTCTTCTTCTTCTTCTTCTTCTTCTTCTTCTTCTTCTTCTTCTTCTTCTTCTTCTTCTTCTTCTTCTTCTTCTTCTTCAGACCCTGTCATAGCACTAATGCCT